>NW_007726379.1:378223-468379 GCF_000696425.1 Galeopterus variegatus | reverse complement strand
CGCTGCTGGCTCGTTTCAAGGGTGCATCATGGGTTCTTTGCCCCCCACTAAATAGCAACAGTTTGGCCACGCTCAAGTGGAATAAAGTAGACTAGGTTCGATTCTTTGGCAGAGGCGGCGACAGGGACAGCGGCGGCGGCCGCGGCAGCGCTTAGCCGGGTGGGAAGGTGACAGATAAGGACTGCTTGCGATCCAGCCGAGCTGTTTAACTATTTCCTTTTGGAAACAGCAAAACATGCTGACAAGTAAACAAGTTGGGAGCTGGCTGCTCGTGGGGAGACTTTGGACGTGTCCTGGCCGTCATGGACGCCTACCTCTTCCCTTTTCCTCTCGCCGCCCTCTCCAACCCCATTTTGGGCATTTCCGAGATACCCCCCTTTCCCACCCTCATCTGCATCTGGGCTCTGGGCGCCTACAGATCCCTTCCCTGTTTGGGCTTTGCTAACTGCTCCGAATAATTCCGAGGCAGGATGGTGAGGGGAGAGGGGAGGGCCTGTGTTTTGGGGGAGGGGGTTTCTTGAATGATCGTGTAGATCCGTTTATTTGGAAAATCGAACTCTGGCTGGCGTTTGCTTGCTTCTGCCCCGTCTGAGTGAGACCTGTGGTGGCCTGCTCTTTTCTTCCTGTTATGTTTTCTTTGGTGGGGATGGGGGCAGAAGCAAAGGGTCGGGGGAGAGAAAGCAAGAACTCCGGGGTCAGGGAGCCTGCCCATCTTTTCTTTCATTGACCTCAGCCGGTTGGAGAAGGGTGTGGATGGCACTGGGGTTGTTAAGAGGATGGCTCTCACCTATTTCCCCTCAAGACTCCCATCCCTTGGTGACCCCCAGGAGTGGGTGAGATGCAGAGAAGGGTTTGCACTGAAGTCCTGGCCAGGCTCCGAGGAAGGCACCTGGGTGGCTCTTTGCCTTCTGGGCACACTCGAGAGGGGCCGAGTCTGCGTTTGGTGCCGCTCTGCCAGCACCAGCCTCCCTTTGCTTCGGCCCAGCGCGATGGGGCTGCAGAGCCGACAGGAATTGCGGTCCTGCTCTCTCAAAAGCCGGCCAGCCCTCTTGGCTTAAGGGAGACTTTGCTTGCGTTCTTGCAGCTGACAGTTTGAGGGAAATGCACAGCCCAGGAGATGTCCCTGACTCCTGGTGCAGGAGACAAGCTTGACCCACATCTCAGCTCTGCTGTTCACCCCTTTACCACCTTCAACCCAGCCAGAGATGACAAGTCAAACAGCCAAGGGGAAGGGGGAGGAGGGCAGGAGAAACAGGACTGACCCAATCCTCCTGCCTGTCTGTCTCTGCAGGCCACAGCATTCCAGCATCCCCGAGGATGCAGGGAGGAGGGTCCCGAGTGAGATCGTCAGGAAAAGTCAGACTTGGGAGTGTACTATCAGCCTGTGTGTGTCGGGGTGGGGGGAGGGGGAAGCTCTGTCTGTGGCCAGTCTTGGTGCTCAGGAGCCGAACCTAGGGATTTCCAGGGGATTGGGTGGGCCAAGGGTTGGAGAGAAGGTGCCCTAGGTGCCCAAACTGGGTCTCTGGCAGCGGGTGAGCTGCATCCAGCTTGTTCTCTGCTCCAGGGATGTGTGTATCCGTAGGAAGCCGGAGAGAGCCACAATCACGTAGGTTCTTTATAGCCACACAGAGGTGTCGCTCCTCTAAAAACGATGCTCAGGGAAGCAGTTTGAGAGGGAAGAGTTGGGTTGGTCTTTCCAGGTTGCTGGAAAGGTCGGCGATGGGAAGGGACTGGGGTAGGCTTTTGCTCCCTTTGGCATTTGAGGGCCTCAGGAGGGTCTGGGTGATAGTGAGCAAAGAGTGGATTGGGAGCCCCTCGTGTGCGTCCCCATTTTTGCTTCAGGACTTGGACTGTGGCAGGCCACAGGACTTCTTTCCCTAATTCCACCCCATCACCAAAGAGCAAGGGAACTGGATTCCCACAGGAGCTGTGCGAGGGGCAGGTGGGGGAGGGTCAGAGGTCGCAGGTTGGATGACCCACTCCTCGCCCCATCTTCTCCCCAGTGCCCTGTTATATCTGTGGCTGGTATTGGCTGAGCTCGGGAAGGGCCCAGCCTTCTACTCCAGAGGCAGAGAGCCCGGAGAGAGAGGAGGGAGTCACATTCACCCTGGGAAGTAGATGCCCCCATCCCCATCTTACTCCTGAGGAAATGGAGGCTGGGGCAGTGGAGTAGCTTTCCCCAGGCACACAGCGCCTGCAGGGAGCCAGGCTTAGGACTCTGCTGTGTCCAACAGGAAGCCCTGGGCCCACATCTTTGGGGCAGCAGAGTTGGGGGAGAGCAGGCTGGAAGGAGGGGCGTAAGGGCAGAGAGGGGTGCCCCCAACAGGTGAGGGGCCTTGCTTTCACATGACCTGGGAAGAGGGCTTCAGCTGGGGCCCGTGCTTTGTGGAGAGGTGTTCATCAGATTTCTGACGTTCCCAGAGATATGGGGTCAAGGGTTCCCCCAGCCTCTCAAAGCTCTAGGTACTGGTATATGCCTTGGGGTGCAGCCTGGGCAGACTCTGGGTGTGAAGGAGAGGCTGGGGCCACCACAGAGACACCCTCCTGTTCCTTGAGCTGTGATGCCCTGAGGTCCCTTTCTCAGGTGCTGAACAGACTGTAACCTGAATTTTCAGAGGGACAAGAGGTTTCTCTGTGGTTCTGCTTCTCAGTGGTTCCTTTATGCCCATGCTGGGACCTGGCTGAGGGCTGCAGGTGGCTGTGGGGGCGCCACCCCATTTGGGGGCTGCATTAGTGTCAGGAGGAAGCCAGCTGCCATCAGGGCAGAGGTGTGGGTCGCACCTCCGCCCCTCCCAGAGCCAAACTGTTCCAAAGGGCCCTCCCTTTTGGCCTCTTTCTGTTCAGGAGGCCAATCCCTTTCCCATTGGAGCTCTTGATACACAATCACCTCATCTAGAAGGGTGTGTGTGTGGCCACACCCAACCAGGCTGTGATGTCACAAAGGCAGGAGGTTGGTGGCCGGAATGGTGGGCTGTCTGGGCCGTCTTTCTAGGCCTGGTCTGCCTGGGGCTGGGCTGCAGTGGTGCCTCCTGTGACTGTTAGAAGATGAAGGGGGACAGGATGGCATTGCTGGGCCAGGTGTTCTTGGGGCAGCTACCTGGGGTTACAAAGGCCATGGGCTCTTGGCTGGGACTCTGAGCCACCAGTGGGGCCTCATCCCTAACCACCCTGGTGTCTGGCAGCTCTTTGATCCCTCTATTTCCCTTGCCCTCCCCAAAGGCCCTCTCCTGGCTGGATGAAGGATCATTTGGGGCTTTGGCTGCTGTACTGGCTCCTTGATTCTCAGCCTTTCTAAGGATCAAGGGAAGACCCAGCCTTGACAATTCCCAGTAAGAGCTGGGATCTTGGCAGTGTGTGAGTCAGGCTCCCAAAGTGTCACGGGGCTCATTTGGGAGGCTCAGCAAGTTTCTGGGAGCCCCAGGATTGGGGCTAGGCCTGAGAGAGGTAGGCAGAGATGCTACGGGCATTTGAGGTGAGATTTGGAAGGGGCAGTGGTTATAGCCCTAGGGAAAGAGATACTTCCAGGCTGAAAGCGGGGGAGCCTGGACTCCAAAGGTCCTGGGATTTTATGCTGAGGCCGGGCTGTAGTGGGCTCCTGACCCTCTCTGGAGCCGGAGTCCTCAGCTCCAGCAGGCCAGGCTCTGCACCACACCCTGGGCCAAGGGAATCAGCTCTGTGGCTCCATAGGCCCTGAGAACGTGACAGCTTTGGGCAAAACAAGCCCAGCCTGGCCATAGCTTTGAGAGTGCTTGTGTGCTGGCCCTGGGAGGGCTGAGCCTGGAGCCTGGAAGGCTCGTCAGGGTCCTGCTAGGCTCTGACTGCCCTCTGCCTGGCTGAAGTGGAGTGTGCTGCTATGAGAAGAGGTGGGCCTGACACTGGCTCCCCTGGGATGCTTCCCATCCTTGCCCTGCCAGTCTCTGCCAGCCAGTTTCTTCTGTCTGACTTTGGGAAGAACCAGGGCCCCACCTCAGCTGGCCCTTGGGTGGGGTGTGGGTGGCCTGTAGCCCTTCCTTGGAATGGCTCTTGCAGTATTATGGCATCTCCACTGCAGCCTGGGGTCCCCACCTTAAGTACTCCATTGAGAGGCTTGCACAGGGATCATGGGCTCTGCCTCCAGCTTCCCCTCGGGGCCTCCAGTTGACTGGCGGCAGGGTAGGATTAGGGAAAGGATGGGACACAAGTCCCACCCTGGCTCTGCCCCTCACCTCCTGTGAGCTGTATTAGAGCGTCTCTTCCAACTCGGACATATGCCATCCTAGGGCCCAAAGAACATCCTCCAGGAGATTCAGCCTGGCCACTTCTAAGTGCACCTCCTTGGGGATAGTGATGACCCTTGTGATGCCACCAGGAGGAGGGCATAGGCTGCTCCTTCATTGGCCAGGGGCCACTGGTCGTTTTCCCCTTCCTTCCCATCTCTAGAAAACTCTAGTCACCCAGAATTTGATGCAAGTAGTGACACATGACACAATTTGGAATCAACTGCCCAGACCAAATGCCACGCTTAACAAGAATGTGCCAGGCCTGGAAGCTCTCATTAGAGGCAGCACAGCCAGCTTGGTGGCTCCCCGTTCAGGGCCAGGGCCAGGAGGAGATGTCTCTCTGCAAAGCTTTGAACCCGTTGCTAGAGCAGGGGCCTTTACTGGGTGGAAAAAGAAAACTTTAGAACTTTTATTTCAAATTATTCTTGCCTAGAAAAGGGAATATCTAGTATTTGATGTATGGATTGAAGACATGTAAGCATATAATGTAATAAATATCAGTATTGAGTTTGTAAGATAAATTTTTATCACTAAATCATGCATAATCCAAACAGCTTGGTGCCCACTGTTCTTGTGATTGGAAGTGTTTGAGCATGAGAGGGAGATGGGCTGGTGACAGGAGAGGTGATCCTGAAGTCACTGACTGCCCCTCTTGGTGCTGTTCCAAGGAGAGGTGATGGATCGGGGGATGGGCAGGAGGCTGTGAGGAGAGGTCACGCTGGGGTGGGGTGGGCAGGAGAATCCCAGCCCCTGATCAGGATTCCCGAAGCCCACAAATCCCCTTTCAGGGGCTGATCCAGCTCTCAAAAGATGGTCTCCAAGTACCGATTGGGAGTCTACCTTTCTGTCCCATGCAGGAAATTCCTTATCTCCATGAATACCCCCATCGGTCATTTGTATCATGATTTCCAGCTTATGGTTGTTGAGTGTATTTTTGCAACAGCTACTCAATGTACCTAAACAGGGATTATTAGTTCCATTTTACAGATTAACAAAATGAAGAACAAAAGTGGAACCCCCGGGGCTTGAGTCGCCACGGCTTGCGAATGGTGAGATCTGGAGGCTCCTCCCCTGTGCTCCTCCCGTGGCCTCTCTGCTCCCCTTGGCTCCATTCTTTCTCAGGCTGTGGCCCTTCAGCTGAACGTCCTATGGCTTGTTGGGAAAGGAGGTGCAGAGCATTTTCACCCAGAAAGTTCTTTTTCTTCCAAATGGCACCTTTATGGGAATGGTCCCTCCCTGAGGGTCTCGAAGAAGGTGTTGAGTGTTCCTGACAATTGGTCCAAGAGTGGCCTGGCTGGAGGCTGGACTTGGTCCCCCAGATCTGTAGGTGACCAACTGAGTGATTAGCTCAAGTCATTTGTCATTCCCTGAGCCTGACTTGCCTCTACTTTGGAAACAAACACTCCTATGGCTGGGTGTGATGGAAGCCCCTCTTTGATGAATTGGGTCATAAAGAGTAAGGATTCTGGTGAAGCCCAAACCAAAGCTCAGTGCCCATGGGAGTCCCTAACAAGCCCAAGGAAGATCCTCAAGTTTCCGCTACCCCTAAGTGCAGGGCTCACTAAAATTCAGAGCTGGAAGGGACTGTGGCAGTCATCTCCTCCCTCCTGTTACACATGGGGTCCCAAGGCCCAGGGAGGGAAGGGCCACAGCTGGGGTCCATGGGCTGCTGGAAGACTGTTCTTCCCAGGAGCACTCCCAGGTGCTGGTGCCACCTTCTACTCCGCCTTCACTCCTGTTCTGGGCACTTTGTCAAAGCCAGAGCCTCCCCCACAACTGTGTTTCCCTCTGGGGTGATGTTTCCAAATTCAGGGTCCCCAGAGGCAGCAACTCTGGGAGGCTGGCAGCCCCAGGGCTCCTTGCAGCCTGCAGCCCATGCCAATTAGAAATAAACTCAATGAGGGCTTCTGCTCAGCTCTATTTTCATACAGGGCTAGGCAATCAGGCTCAGCAGGCTTGGGAGCCTGTCCTTTCTCCCTGACCTCCTCTCTGCACCTGTCCCCCTGCCTGGCTTTTTCCATCAGAAATGTCCTGGGGGTCTGGGTGGTGGGAGATTCAGGATTCCTTCCCCAGACAGCCGTTATCAAGCATAGAGGGGATTCTGGCAGCTGCTTTCTTCCTACGCCTGGTTTTCCCAGCAGCTCCTCCAGGTGTGGCCTCTCTCTGGCTTTGGACAAATCCCTTCTCCTCCTCTGGGCCTCCATTTCCTTATCTTATAGATAAGGATAATAATAGCTACCTTGTAGCAGCACTCTGATGAAATTCAGTGTCCTGTGTCATGCCTGGCAAAGAGAAAGCTGTCAATGTATGATAACTACTAACAGCTAGCATTTACTGAGTACATGGTAACTAACAGTAGCTAGTGTTTATTGAACACTTACTATGTTCCTGATACTGTTCAAAGAACTTTAAAGGAAATACCTCATTGTGGCCTCACACCAACCATGTAAGATACGTAATACTATTAGCCTCATTTTATAGATGGGGAAACTGAGTCCAGAGAAAGAACTTGACTTGCTTAATTTCATGCAGCCAGTAAGTGACAAAGCAGCCTGGCAGTTAAATATTAACCTATATGTAGTACACACACGTGAATATATTACTGTTATGATAAATTAATAGTAAAATAAAAGGACTGATGTGAAGGTTTAGGAGAATCTTTTATAATATTCAGGTTCCCTGGGTGAGAACTGCCCTGGCTAGGGTTGGAGAGAAGGCAAATGGGACAGTTATGAGTATGGCCAAGCAGTGCTGGCCAACTGTCCTGACAGGCCCCTTTAGTGGTGGGGGACGTGTTCCCAACAAACAGCCTCCCCCGAGGCTGTGTCCCAGCCAAGTCCTCTTCCTAGGCCTCCTGGATCACCCCATGGTGTCCTGGCCTCTGAAGTCAGGTCAACCTCACAGTAGAGCAGGTGCCAGCTGAGGCCGGTAGGGATTCAGGAAGCTGGCGGCTGGGTCCCAGCCAGCTCCTGTCTGGACTGAGGCACAGTCAGCAGGACCAGGCCCCTGATTACTCGTGGCCAGAGAGAGCTTGGATGGGGGAGCTGAGGGCTGAGTGGCTTCTCCCAGCTAGATCTTTGGGGTATAAGAGCTGTCTCTGGATGCAGAGCAAAAGAGGGGAGTCTGAAGTGCTGGGCAGCTAGAGTTGGAAGCTGTTGTTCAGAGCGTCTTTCCTGAAGGGCACCCTCTTGCCCCCTCTGCAAGTAGGCTGCCTTCACTCCCCCACCCTTCCCCTCGCCCCATCTCTCTGCCTTCATTGTTCATGAAAGCTCCATCCTTCTTTCCATAGGGACGAGCTATGAGCATGAGAGATGGCTACAACTGTCCCCGTGGGGAGAGCTGGGGGATCGTGCAAAACAGTTAAAATTGCAGGGCGAACATTTGCGTACACAGTCCACTTCTGCTGTTTCTTTGCTGTATGAGTTTGTTACATCATAGAACCTCTCTGGCCTCAATTTCCATTTCTGGGAGTTGGGGTCATCTAACTCTCCAGACTGGCTCTGTTACAGGTCACTGGTCACTGTCGGATCAATGTGGTGACATACTTGTTAGGCTCTAGAAACAATTGGGTACCATGTTGGTTATTTCTATTTCTAGACAGCTGGGAAGATTTTTGAGTTAGAAAGAAGATCAAGACTTTGAACCATAAATCATCAAATCTGGAAAGGGGCACAGAAATAATCTGGACCCAGCCCAGTTTTACAGAGAATGAACTTGAAGCTCAAGAGAGGTGCATTGATTTGGCCTCATCGCCCAGTGAATTCCCGGCAGAAGGCAGACTGGAACCCAGAGGCCCTGCCTCCCTGGCTAGTGTGGGTCTCCTTCACTCCCGCTGCCTTCTGCTGGTGTCTGCTCTGGGGCTGAGGGATTCAGGCTCTTACAGAGACAGAGAAAAGAGCCCTATCTTCCTTCAGAGACGAGGGAGAGAATGAAGGGAACATTCTAAAACTTGAAGTCCTAATCCCAGCTCCCTGCCCTGTTAAATGGGCTGTGTGTGCGCGCCTGGGGTGCATTTGCACAGGGTCAGGTGCGTCTCTTCTGTGTTCTGTGCACGTCACCTCTGAGGGCTCTGTAAACAAACCTTAACGCCTTGGGCTTTCTGCCTGCCAAGATCGGCTGTGGCTAGACTCTTGATGGCCACCAGAGGGCAGTGCGGCGCACGAGACCATCCTTGCTGGTGGCTTCGCAGGGCTGGAGCTGGGGATGTGGCGCTAGCCTGGTGGGAAGCCCACTTCCTGGCTTCCATAGCCTTTCCTGAGCCAGGGCCCAGCAGCGAGGTCCGCTGTGCCCCAGGTGGGGCCTCTCTCAGCCGCCAATCCTGCCTCCATTGTATCTCTGCAGCCAAGCAACATGAGAGTCCCAGACCTGGGCTTTCTGGCTCAGGAGCTCCTGGCTTCCCAGGAGGTGGCTGGGAGAATGCCCTGGAAGGACGAAAGTCTACCTGGAGTGCTCTCCTTCCCACCTCATCTCAGCAGCAATGGGAGGGATCAGCACATTTGCACAGCGGGTATTGGGGATGAATGAATGGGGCATAGTTCTTGCCCAGGAAGATCACAGGCTTGATAAGGACACAGAAAAGTTGACAGACGGTTACACTGTGGGCTTATACATGGAAGAAGTGAGATGCAGATGCTCTTTCAGGCTGTTCGATATGCTGGCCCAAGTATGGGGGCTGTCTCACCTCTCCCTGCCCCCCAACCCAAGCTTGGGAATTACTGGACACCAGGTAGCTGCTTAGTAAATACCAGGCCTTGACATTTACCAGAGATGAAAGCTTGGTGCCATTTCTTAACCTCTGTAGACCCTGTGTCTGCTTTCAGAGATGACTGTATACAGTGATGAGAACGAAAGTGTCTTGCAAACCAGGGTCATGGGCCTGGCTGGCTGGCTGGTTTTAACTGTTACCTTCTCTAAGTACTGTTGGCCCTTCTCTGTCTGTTCCAGGCAGTCTTGTATTTGAGCGGGTGTTATCTTGTTCCATGCTTGGTCCGTGAATGAGCCTTGTCCTGCTAACGAGGTTATCAGCTTTCGAGACCGGGTCTTCTGCTTTCGTGGTGGGTGCTGAGCTGACTTGGGCCAGGGCTCTGATGGCCAGCCCAGGGCAGCCTGACCCAGGGCTGCAGGCAGGGCCCTGTCAGTGTGGTCAGTCTTCCCCACCTCCTTATTTCTGATGGGTTTTTGAGGCAGGTCTGCTGAAGAACAGGAATGAAGCTAACATTTATGGCCCTGCTACTGGGCTGGAGATCATTTGCATATATAACTGTATTTATTTATGGCAACTACTAAATGAAGCTGCAGATCGTGACTCTGCCTCTTACCAGCTGCAACCCTGGGCTGGCTACTTAACGTTTTTGATCCTCAGTTTTCTTATCTGAAAAATGGTGGTGATAAAAATAATACAGGGTTATTATAAGGTTTCAGCGAGAACACGCATGCGCGTGTGTGCCCGTGTGTGCACGTGCGTGCAAAGCTCTCAATCCTGGTCCTCTCTCTCTCATTTTCTCCCTCTTCCCATTACCACATTCTTCTTAGAATCTTATCCTAAGAAGCATGGATACTTTTTATGGCCCTCATCTTTTCTTCCTGCCTCCTGTCTCTCCTCCTTCTAGCTCATTTTACAAACCCTAACAGATTAAATTTTGAATCTAGGATGTTCAGTTAGGGCAATGCCTGTGCCCCAAGCTTTTCAGTGGTTCTTTTGTCATAGAGGCAGCTCAGTGTGGTGGGAAGAGAAAAGGCTTTTTTTGGTAAGACAACTTTCAGTTTAAACTCTGGCTCTACCCCTGCGTGGGTTTGGGCGAGTTACTTAACTTCTCTGAGCCTCAGTTTCCTCATCTGAGAAATCAGTCTAACTGTATCCACAATCAAGGAGTGGTTGTGAGGATTAAATGAGTTGACGGTAAGTACCTGGCATATGATAGGTACACAGAGACCAAAATGGCAGGTGGCATAATGGGTGTCTGTAAGAGGTGATGGACTGTGACATTTCTGGGTTCTTGAAGAGTGGGATCAGAGGAACTTAGATGAGGGGAACTAGCACCTGGACAAAGATGAGGGAGGAAACAGAAGGGCCAAGATGGCGTATATTTGGGAAGAGAGAAAGTGGCTGAGGCACGTGTCTACAAAAGGACAGGGAGATTGTTATAGTCCCCAGTGGTAAGAGACTCCTTTGGGGTACCAAGTGTCAGAGTGTCCCGGGCAAAGCCTTTCTGCTCCCTGCCATCCCCAACCCCAGCCCCAGAAGTTCGGACGCCAGAAATCTCTATCCAGGTTAACTTGGTAGCACCTGGCGTTTTGCAGATGTCCCATGTTGTTTTATTGCTCTTCTTGTGCTACAAAGTTTCTCATTCACTAGATGATTCCCTTTTGGCTATTATGATTGAATAAGCCTGTCAGCCACAGATGGGGCTCCAAGACCAGCCCTGGTGGAAAGAATTTAGGAATCTAATGGGATGGGGCATTAAGATCCCTCCAACCCACCCCTGAGAGCCTCTGACGCACATTCATCCCAGTTCCACGTTAAGCCACCAGAGGGCACTAGACCATGACTTCTGCAGGGAGCGAGGCGCTATCTAGCCAGTCCTGTTGTGCTTGTGCCCTTGGTGAACGTCCAAGCTGCACTTGATTTCTTCCCAGATGCCAGCATCTTTGAGGTCATGGAAAATTCACAAGAGCCCACAGATCTGAGACTGATATATCAAAGGAAGCTAAATCGTGTAGTGAAAAGATTATGGAATTTGGTCTCAAACTTGGATTCCAATCCTTGCCCTCCTCCTGGCTTGTTTTTTAAAACTATGAGTAAGTTACTGAATTTCTCTGGATCTCATTTTCTTCACCTGCAGAGTAAGGTGTTATTGGGAGGTGTCGCTGTGAGGATTAAATTACATGATGTGTGGAAAGTGTCTGGAGCATGGAGGATGCTCAATGACTGGCCATCTGTCTCTTTCTGGAAGAAGGATGAAGTTAGGCCACAACTCAGGAGATATGTATGGGATTCTGTTGGCTGGGTGGGGTCATTTTCCCCCCCCCCCCCCAAGGAAATCTCTATGGTTTCAATTCATTGGGGGCAGCAGTGACACCCAGTGGCTGGAATTGAGAACAGGAAGCGTGTTCGGCTCTTGTAGGGTAGTGATAGTGAGGATTTTGGGGGAGTTTTTGGGTATTGTTGGGGCCAGATTGGACTGAATCTGGGTTAGGGGATATCAGCCTCAGAGATCCATCAACACAATTTCTCTGCTTCAGTTGCTAGGTGCTAGTGGTGATTCTCTGAGGGCAATAGTGTGGTGATGGCTATTGGAGATGTTTCTTGCCTGGGCCCATAGCATGAGGTCACTACTGGAGAGAACACGTGCTCAACTGACTAACTTATGGTAGTCGACCAAACCTGGTGTCTAAAACCAGACCCCTTCTGGTGTTTTCCTGGGGTATTACTCTTTCTGAGATGCTTTAATATAATTTGTCTGGTTGGCTTCAGCAAAGAGATTCGAGCCTTAGTGTATTTATCTGGAAAATATGGGTGTCAGGCTGGTTGCCTAGAAAGGCACTTACAGTTTGAATTTGCATGTCAGACACCATTGCATACCCTTTGCTCGGTGTGTGGGTGTGCATATGGGGCCATCAGGTGAGAAAGTGGGGGAGTGATAACTGCTAAGCTTTAGGCTTTACCAGTGAAGAAACTCCAGCTTAGAGAAGGGAGGGGCGTTCTCTCACTGGACCAGGTGGCTCTGAGGCTGGAATTGGGGTGTCTCTGGCTCCTTATCTTGTGTAGCCTCTTCATCTATCCACCTGAGATCCAGGAGGGAGCTCTGGCAGATGTGCCGGGCTCAGGAAGTTATTTAATATCAGCTTTGCTCCAGATTGTGTTTCTGACTCCCTGCCACCTCTTAAGTGGCAGTCATTTTAACAAATGTGGTGATAAGACACCAAGTGGGAAATAACATGAGAGAGGGGGAGGGGGTGGGGCGTGGAGGAGGGGTGGCGTTTTAGTCTCTTGGCAGAAACATTGGCTTTCAGGCACTCAGGAGTGAGTAATGGGAAAGGAGCTGGGGCCCCTTGAAGCCCCTGGCAGCGAAGAGAGGACTGGAAAGAAGTGCCTGATTCTTAGGGCGTCTGGCCTGTGACTGCAGCTTTCCCTCCTCCACAGGAGGGCCCTATGTCCTATGGGGGCTTCTGGCTCCTGCCCTTGGGGTATATGTTGGAGGGGAGACCCCATATTCCATTTTCCAAAGGCCTGTCTTTCAGGCACATAACAGACAGCTGATGGGGGCCTGGTGTTGGCGGCGTGCTCGGCCCACTGTGAGTGCTGAGCTGCATCTGCACCCAGGCTGTGGGGCGCCCAGGTGTCTGGCCGCCTGCCTTGCTGCCTGCCAAGTCCCATCCTAGCGCCTATACTGCTGGGGACGGATGGGCACATGTGCTAGCAGGGTCAGCCTGGCTCTCCCTTCTGCAGGACCCAGAGAGCAGGGTAGTCTGCCCTCTTCCGTCCTATACCTGGCACCAGCCATGTACGTGGCATGATGCTGAGCCCTGGGACACAGCATTGAGCAAATGAGAGATCACGATACTTCCCTCTTGGCATTTAGAGTTGAATAGGGGGAGGCAGGTATCAGACAAATGATCTATAGCTCAAAGGGTTATCTCAAGAGAAGCAGGGGCAGAATTTTAGAAAATAGATCTAATGTCAAGTTTAAAGAAAAATGTATTTATACAGAAATGTGACTTCTCTAAGGTGGTGGGTGTATAATTTTCCTACATGGAGATTTAAAAATTATAGATTTACCTGCTCTCAAGTCCACTTGATGTTGATGACAGTGGAGTGAATTGTCTGGATCGTGTCCCTTGGCTGTGGGGTTGATTTGCTGGCCTTGCTGTGGCTCACTGAGGCTCCAGGGAATTTTAGGGGAAGTAACGTCCTGGAAGGCCAGAGAGGCAAGTTCCATTTCTTCTCCCATCACTTTCTGCCCATGTGAGACAAAGATTTGGGGGCAAGTGGTTTATTTGGAAGGTGACCCAGGAAGCCTGGGGGGAGGGGGAGTGGCGGGTTGGGGGGGGTGGGAAGAAAGGCAGGCATCATTGTGTTCCTGAGTGGGCTACCTGTGCTCTCCCAAGGTGCCTGTTCATTTATTTATCTATTGGTGGTTTTATTAGACTTGGGTTTATCTGAGCGCCTCTGATGGGCCACTTTTGTGAGAGCTGGGAAAGCAGCAGCGAGCAGTACAGCTGCAGTCTACTTTGTCCCTGCAGTTCTCGGATGTGTAAGGTTGAGCAGCAACCCTTTGTCCCTTTCTCTGGCCACCTGGACCCTGCTCATGGGGGTCTGCCTCTACAGATGGGAGGTGGGCCAGGTGTGCTGAGGGTGTGCGGCAGTTTCTTTCAATCCCGTAGGTCCAAGTTCCTGGGAGAAAACTCCATCAGAGGGTGCTTGGGGGAGGTGTCAGCCTTTCCCCCCCATGGGCTGGGGGAGGGGGCCTGGGTGTGGCAAGGTACAGGGTGGGATGAAGAGCTTGGCTCCACATGGCTCTGAAGGGTGGGGCCTCGGCTTCCCGCTCACAGTGCCCAGCTGATGCCCTGCCCAGCTGGCCACTAGCCTGCCCTCTGCCCCTGCCCCTGGGGAGACTGACCAGGACCTGTCCTCCCTCCTGTCCAGCCCAGAGCATCACCTGGGCCCTGGGGGAGCAGAAGTGGCAGGAAGAGTGACCTTACGCCTCCATGGCCCTCATCTAGGATTTGCTTTCCAGGGTCATCTCCTGTCTCCATGGGAATGACTGTCACTGTTCCCTGTGCCCCTCCCCCAGCTCTGGGCCACAGGCTTTGCCCCTGTCCAGGTGAATGCCACCCACCTGCCCTCCTCTTGTCAATCACGAATCCAGGGTCGCTGTTGCCTGTAGTCTGGTCATGCGTGTTCTGGTGTTGGGGCTCCACCCTGTTGCCCTCTACTGTCCGTCCTCACCTGCCCAGGAAGGGTCACTGGACAGAAGAGGGAGGCTTGGCTAGAGTCTCAGTCCAGCCAAGAGTCTTTGGAGTGTCACCCACGTGCCGTGTATGGTGCTAGGCCTCTTACCATCTCTGTTACCTCTCTGTGCTGTGAGCTACTGAAGGCACGCATGGTGGCTCATTCTGCTCTGTCCCCAGTGGCTGGCACCTAGTAGGTGCTCAGTAAAGACCTGTAGAACAGAATAGGCTCATTTCTTCTGCCAGAGTATCTCCCAGCTCTACAGCAGACCTCCCAGTGTGGTGACAGGGCACGTGCCTCTGCCCAGAATGTGAGGCATGTCATTATCACTGCTCTGAGTACCTCTGGGGCCTTGGGCTTTGCCCTCAGTAGAGCAGCCTGCTGGAGGAATCCTTTAGACCCACTCGAACTCATCACAGTGAGAACGAGTGCTCTGTGAGGACTGTGCTCCAGTGCTGTTCCAGGGACACTTGGGTCATTTTAACCACATTCAATCTTCAGCCACAACCCAAGGAGACAGGTGCTATTATTATCTCATTTTATGGTTGGGGAAACTGAGGCACAGAGCGGCTAAGTACCTTGCCCCTGGCCATCAGCTAGTAAATGGCAGAGCTTAGGCTTGAACTCTGCACCTCTGGCTCCAAAGGCATGCTCGCATCCCCGTGTCACAGACGGCCCCCATCTCCTGCCAGCTCCCGTTTGCCTTTAGTCCTGGGCCCAGCCCTCCACCCATGGCAAAAAGGCCACAGCACCATGCTGTTCTGTTTTTGACTTTGATATTAGTATAGAGGGTGGAGTAGGAGGGGCCCGTAGGACCCAGCAGAGTCCAGGATCTCTGAATTTTGTGGGCACAGGTGTTTTGGGCCACATCCTTGCAGAATGTGCTGAGGTGAGGGCAGAAATGAGTGGCTTCTCTGGTCCTGTCATTCACCTGGTCCTGTCATTTATCTGGTCCACTCACTGGGAGAGACTGGGGAAGGCACTATCCATCTCTAGGCCTCAGTTTTCTTATACTTAAAGCCAGGGGGCTGGATTAAGTGATCCTTGAGGTCCCCTCCGGCTCTGGCTTCTTACATTTCTATTGCGGTGGTTGTAGGCGAGCGCTAAGGCCACAGAAGGATTTCTCCAGGGGTAGGTCCTGTGGGGGGAGGCTCTGTGCTGTGCACACACATGTGTGGGGCCTTTGTTGCTGTGTGCATGCTTGTGTGTGTGTGTTTTCTGGAGAGCAGACCTTAGTGGTTCTCAAACTTTAGTGTGCGTGCCCATTCCCAAGAGGGCTTGTTCAAGCACAGGCTGCTGGGCTGCACCCCAGTTTCAGATTCTGAAGATCAACTGTCAGGCTGGGGAATTTGCATCCGGTGATGCAGATGCTGCAGGACCCAGACCACACTTTGAGAATGACTGTTTATGTGAGATCAAGGTCGTGTGATATCCTGCATAAAATTTTTATGGATAAAGATTCCCAGGCCGCAAAAAGTTTGAATCCCCTTATTCGTGAAGAACACTCACTCCCAAGCACATTCTGACAGGGCTCACCCTGGTGCTGGCCAGGTTCTCTCTCCATTTCCATCTCCCCTCTTCTCTCTGCACCCCATGTATGTTTCCTGGTTCCGTCCTGATTCTGGCAGTCATGCTCATCTTTCTCACACGGCTGCACTTGACCTGAACGTGCTGTGACCTAGGTGGTCTGATATGTAGTTGAGAGATCAGAACACAACGATGTTTTACAGAATGTCTTTCCAGACTCATGTTGAACATGTTGAACTATAAAAATGATTTGGGAGGCAGGGTAAGTAATTCTGTAACTACAGCTCAAGAACCTTAGTTGGCTCCAAATTGCCCCCAAGATAACGTTCAGACTTCCCTCTGGGGCATTCAGAGCCTTTCTTGTTCGGGCTGCAACATCTCTCCGGAGTCTTGCTTCGCATTATCTGCCTGTGAGAATCCTCTGCCCCAGCCAAGCTGATCTACTGCTCATTCCTGAATCATTCCCAAGCATTTCCCACTCTTAGTCCTGTGGTCAGGTTGCTTCCCCTGCCTGGAAAACTTCTGGCCTTTGTTCAGCTACCCTGGCCCCAACCTGTCACTCAGGTTGCACTTTGCGATGTTCTTTGTTGCCCAGACCCATGTTTATGGATTGTTCTATCTTTCCAGACAGCTGCTGTTTGCTGAGCACTTTCTTTGGACCTGGCAGTTTATGTAGTATCTCATTTAATTCACACACCAATCGCATGAGTGGAGAACTCTCATTATACAGATGAAGAAATTGAGGTCAAAAGGTGCAAGAGCTTGTCTGAGGCCATAGCTGCAAATGACAGTTGGGATTGAAACCCAGGCTGACTGCAGAGCCCACATTCCCACGTGTGTTGCAGCAGTGTGTGCGAGAGCAAAACAATTGGAAACAAGCTGAAATGTAATCAGGAGACATCTGAATCAGGAGATGAATCATGGCATATTGATACGATGAAACTCTATATAGCAGTTACAATGAAAACCTTGTTCTGTATGTAGTAACATGGCTATATTTTGAAAACATAATGCTGATAAAAAAAAAGTCGTAGAATGATATACTATACACATAAGTTAAAAATCACAACGACCACTGTAATGTATTGTTTATAGACACAGAGACGTAGTAAAAAGATAAAATCATGGGCTGGATACAAATCAATTTCACCAAAGCCTTGGCTTCCAGGGAGAGGGGGAGAGGAAAAGGAGGTTATGCATAGGGCTCTTCAGTTTATCTGTAAGGTTTTCCTTCTCTTTTTTAAAGATCTTAGCATATGACAAAATGGTAATATGTATTAATTCCAGGTGATGGGTAAAGTATTCAGTATGCAATCTTTTGTTTTTTCCTCTATTAAAATAAAACTTCAGAAGCCCTAAGCAATAAAAAGATTATTACACCCACCAGATTGGAGTTTTAAATAAAAACAGTATTAAAGTCATTGCATTTGTTGGCTTGGGCTGCCATAACAAAGTTCCACAGACCAGGTGGCTTCAACAACAGAAATTTGGTTTCTTCCAGTTCTAAGGCCTCTCTCCTTGGCTTATAGACAGCCACCTTCTCAGTCTGTCCTCACGTGGTCTTCCTTCTATGTGTGTCTGTGTCCTAATCTTCTCTTCTTATAAGGACACCAGTCATATTGGATTAGTGCCCACCCTAATGATTTCATTTTAACTTAATCACCTCTTTAAAGCCCCTATCTTCAAATACAGTCATATTCTGACATACCGGGGGTTAGGACTTCAACATATAAATTTTTTTGGGGGGAGGGACACAATTCAGCCCATAATAATCATAAAGCAAAAATATATGTCTGCTGAAATTAAAATAGAGTCTCCCTTAGATTTCCTGAGTACAGAATTCTGTAGAAGTTCATGAAAATCGAATTTTTCTCCTTTTCCAGTGCCTCTAAGTACCTGCTTGGTCGGCCCCGTGAGCAAGGGAGTGCCATAGAACAGGGTGCACATTTCTAGGAGAAACAGATGTGGATAAAGGGAAGGACAGACACAGGCTGGTGCAAAATCTGAGAAGAGCCACGAACAGTTCTCTGATTGTCTTACATTTAGATCATAGATGTAAATAAGCAAAACAACTCATATATCAAGTGCAGTATTTTCTCTCTTATTAATTAGCTAACTAATTAATTAGTTATTTTAACAGCCTACCAGTGAGCATCTTGCTTGCATCAGCCACCAAATTAGGCATCCTCCACCCCCACCCCACCCAAATGACAATGCAAGGGGACTAAAGGCTCTGGGGATTTGGGTTAGCAGTGAGGAAAACTTCCCGAAAGAATGGGCCACAAAATAGGACTATAGAATTGTTTTCCTTAGGACACGTAAATAAATAGGATTCCCTTATCCCATCATTTTATTATGACAATTTTCAAACATACCAAAAAGTTGAAAGTTTTGCAGTGAGCATCCATGTAACCATCACCTGGATTCTACAATTAATATTTGTCTCTATTTGCTTTCTTACATAGTCTATGCATCTGTCCCTTCCTCTACCCACTCATTAACCCAGCCTGTGTTTCTGATGCATTTCAGAGGAAATTGTAGATGTTAGTACACCCCCCCAATACTTCAGCATGTGTATAGTTACACTAGAGTTCAATATTTGTTTTTGTTTTTTTCTTTTGAGGTAATACTTATAATCAATGAAATGCATACATCTTAAGTGTATATTCTCTGAGTTTTGACAAATGCACACACCTGTGGAACCCAAGCCCATCAGGATTCAGAACATCACCATCCCTCAGAAAACTCCCCCACGCCCCTTCCCAGGCAGTCTCTCACACGCCCTCCCCAGAGGTAACCACTGTTTTAGTTTTTTCAACAATAGATTACTTTTGTCTGCTTTATGGCTTCATCTAAATAGAATTATATACTATGTATTTAGCAAAAATGTTTTTGAGGTTCATCCACGTTGTTGCAGATATCAGTATTTGGTTCCTTTTTATTGCTCAGTAGTATTACATTGTATGGGTAACCTGAGTTTCTCTGTTCTGTTTTTGGAACTGTGGGCTGTTTCCAGTTTTGGACTCTTATGGATAAATCTGCTATGAACATTCTTGTACAAGCCTTTTTGTGAACATATGCTTTTATTTCTCTTGGGTCATTCCCCAGGAGTGGAATTTCTGGGATGTGTGATAAATTTATGTTTAACGTTACAAGACACTGCATGACCTTTTGTCAAAGTGGTTGTACTGGTTTACACAATAGGACTGCTTTTGATTAATTTGGGGTAGGAGAGACACATTTACGTAACTCATCGAAACAGGTCCTATTGTATCTTTGTCTTGCAGATGAAGAAATTGAAGGGCAGAGGGCATTGCTTGCTCAAGGTCACCCAACTGGTAGGTGGCAGAGCTAGGGTCCTGTCTGAATCAAAGCCCGGGGGGGGGGGGGGTTCCATTGTGACATGCTGCTTCTTGTAGAAGCAGGACTTAGGCAGGTGGAAAAAGCAAGTGACTGACTTCTCAGGGGCACCTTCTGGCGTCCCCAGCCCAAGGACATTCCTGGTCCTCTCAGAGCACCTTGTTCTCTCTGACACTGTGGAAGCCAGGCCCGGGCGGGCATTCAGGGCTCTTCGGGAGGCTGGGCCCCTGGGCAGGTGTTCTCTGGCTTGGGACTGGGTTGTTTTCTTAGACTTCTCTGCTCGTCCCCATTGCGCTGCCCCTCCCAGGGACCTAGGCTAAGCTGCACGTGCAGTGGACAGATGAATGCCAGGCCACCCCCCAGGGCTTGCATCTTCCTCCAAAGACGATTTAGCTGGGAGTGCCACTTGCTGAATGCACAGATGTGGGGTCTGGGGAGTGATCACTCCCTCCTCCCACAGTCTGAGGCTGAGCCGAGGGTGCGGTGGTCAGCCAGGCCTGCCTGGTGCTGGCCTCACAGGCCCCGCAGCCTATTGGGGGTGGAGGTAGACAGACACACAATCAGGCCTGATTTCTTTACGTTGGTGATTTCTTTATGATGGTGGTACACAAGACAGATTAAGTTTCTGACCTGGGACCTTTCAATTCAGTGAGTAGAGACTGTCAGTATATATGTAAGGAGATAACTAACTACGATAATGTCAGAGTAAGTCCTGCGAAGGAGCTAAACCGAGTGATGTGTTATGAGGAGTGAGGGGGCTGGGGGGTGGTGATGGGCTGCGGAGGCTGCTTTGGGGTGGGGCAGGGCTCTAGAAGGAGGTGGAAGTCCAGCTCAGATCTGATAGTGAGGGAGAGTCGGAGCTTCGTGAAGATCTGGAGGCAGAACTTTCCAGGCTGGGGGCATAGCAGGTGTAGGGCCTGATGTGGGAATGGGCTAGAAGTGTGTTGGGGGCTGGAAAGGAGGCAGTGGTAGGGTGGGGGACCAAGTGGAGTGAGCAAGGGGTGGGGAGGGTGGAGAGGTCAACTAGGGCTAGATCAAGCAGGGCCTTGCAGGCCGTGGGAAGGGTTTAGGTTTTAAAGTCCCGAAGGAGGGTTTTTCCTTTTAAACAGGAGATGACTTGACTTACATCTGAAGTGATGGGTTTGGAAAGCACAAGGTATGTGGGACTCCACGGGAGGGTATGTAATTCCAGGCTGGGGCATATGGAGAAGGTTCCCAGAGGAGGGGACAACTAAGCTGACACCACAACGAGCAGGCCTTAGCCACATGGAGAGGGCAGGTGTGGTGGAGGGTTATAGTAGCAGCAGGAACAGCATGGAGAGAGCCCTGAAGCACAAGAACCTTTAAGGAGCTAAAGGAGTTCATTCTGGCTGGAGAAGTAGGGAGGGGGCAGACCATGCAAGGCCCAAGGCCTCTCATAAGGACAGTTGTGCGCTGTGTGAGGACTGGGGTTTGGTCCTGTTTATCTCTGTCTTTACAGTGCTTCACAGGTGCCTGGCTAAATAAATGCTGGGCTGTCACGTGAATGAATGAATGAGTGAATGAGTAAATGAATGAGGAGAGATTATGCTGGGACCTGTAGGCTATGGGGGCTTTTTTTTTTTTTAAGAAAATGTAATTTTATTAATATTATTTTTTACATTCTAGAATGTTGTTGCAGAGCAGCTGGGCAGTTGGGAGGGAGGAAGAGAGGGAAAAGGGGAAAGAAACGGGATGGAAGAAGGAGGAAGGAGAAGGGGTGGGATGGAAGCCTGTGGCACCCACCTCGTTCCCACAGGGGAGACTAGGGGCTGGGTGCAGATGTCAGAGGTGTGTGGCAAAAGCCCTCGCCACCCACCATCCTGTCCCAGCTAGGGAGAGCCCGGGGCGCTTCCTGAGGTGGCTTGGTGGTCACTGCTGGGCTGGCTGCAGTTGTGGGGTTGGGGGCATGGCTTAGGCCCGAGGCCCTATGAGGGCTTTTTGAAGGTCAGGGGAGCTGAGGGACAACTTGGGGTCCTGAGAGGGGCAGATGTGTTTGGACTGGAGTGATGTCCATCACATCTTGACCGGAAGTCCAGGCTGCCTGACCAGCTGGCCTGAGATGGGGCAGAGATTCTGGACTTCGTCTGCTAACACCTTGTCAGCAAGCGCAGGCCTGGCTCCCCCTGAAAGGCACCGAGGTGCGTGGTGGCAGAAAGAAACTCCTGCTCGGGAATGCCACTTGCTAAAATATATTTGTTTATTCAGAGATTTAATTAACATGTTTAAATATTCAAGAGTAAACAACGCGTGTCTAGTGGGACTCAACATTTACCAACAGGAGTTCTGACATATTTAATTATTTGTATTTTCCTGGCCCCAAGAGTCATGTTTCTGGCATTGTTCTAGGGAGGACACTGGGAATGTAGGTTCTCTCTGGACAAGACAGGGAAGTGGCAGGGAAGTGGGACAGGAGAGCAGGAGGTCAGGGAAGGAGGAGCAGGCTGCGGGGAGGAGGGAGGGGTGTTAGGAGGAGGAGCGGGGAGAGGAGGAGGAGAAGGGGGAAGAGGAGAAGAGGTGGAGCTGTCCAGGCAAAGGAAACCAAGACGCTCTATTCAGTCTATGCAGAGAGAAGAGAGAATTGTCAAGTTTCAGGACAGTGGGATCAGGAGGCAAGTTAAGAAGGCCAGTGACAACTAGGAGGTCCCTGCAGAAATCTCTACAGCAAGGGGATTGGAGTGTCTTGGGGTTTCCTCTCATGAGGCTGCTAACTTTGGCTTTAGTGTGCTAACTTTAGTGGGGTGCACCTTTTCCCCGTGATGCCTAACGAGCCTGCAGGTGAGACAGTAGCCACCTGTTCCGTTGCCTTCACAGGGAGGGAAGGATCTGGACAGATAAGCAGACGTCCAGCCACCACTGCAGGTAGAGTTCTGTGAAACCAGAGGTGTTTCACAAGTGATCTGCATTATAATATCTCTGCAAATGAAGTCCTGAATGCTGGGAGATTACACTGGGGGGGTTATTTATTGGCAATGCGCTCTACGGTTTTAATTTTTTCTTTTTGCTTATTCAGGCTTTGGCTCCAGAGGAAAATAGCCTGGGGTGGCTCTGAAATAGATTCGCTCTGCCCCATTAACTTATTCAGTGAGTTTAATGGTCCTTTTTCCTCTCGGCCTTGAAGCCATCATTAAAAGGCAGAGAGATTTATAAAAGCAAAGACACTGAGCTTTAGTCAAACTTTTGCTCTGGGCTAGGGGAAGGGCAGGGGTGGGGGTGGCCAGACACCCCCTCAGGTCTTGCTACCTGTGGGCATAGCCCATGGGCAGACCTGAGAGAGACCTCAAGACAGGAGCTCTAGTCTGGGCTGACAGTTTCCACGGTGCTTGGGGGGTGATGGTACTCCACAAAAACTCTTTAGGGGTAAGTGACTCCGGCTTTTCCCAGCTCTCACTGGGCAGGGTGTTGTGAGTGTCTCTGAAGTGTCCCTGAAGGGCTTGGGGTGAGTTTCCTGTGGTCCTCGCGGCTGCTCACCGTCTGCTCTGGGCTAGTTAACTGAACATCAGTTCCTCAGAAGTCACTTCACAGAGGGATCAACTTGTCAGAAGCCAGTTCTCTTCAAGCCAAGTGACTAGGGGGCCAATTGCCCGAATGACCAATGAGCACATGGCCAAGAAAAACAGGCCGAGAGCCTGTGTGCTGCAGGCTCAGTTTGCCAAATTTACCAAAACGGTGATTTAAGGAATATAATTATTGAATCAAGCCAAGTCAAGCCAGTTCAATCCAGGGCTGTCCATCTCGGTTTGATTCAATTCAACCCGCCTCATTCCTCCACTGTTGGAGCGTCTGTGGTGTGCAAAGCTGGTGTTGCAGAGGCCGCAGCACAGGAGTGCAGTAAGTTTAGGGGCAGGCAAGACAAGTGCACCCCTTCTTCAAAAGAAATAGAGGTGACAAGTGAGGTGGCCACAGGAGGGGATGGAGCGGGGTGGGGCGGTGTTCAGGAAAACTCTGAGGAAGGAGGTGAAATAGTGGTGTACCTTGATGCACAGGTTGGATCTGGCTGGGGAGGGAGGTGGAGGGAAGATGACGTAGGCAGAAGGTGCAGCACCGAGCAGAAGACCCCGGGGTGAGGAAATGCAAGGTCCCCATTTGTCTGGAGAGCAGGGAGAATGCAGGAGCCATGAGAGGTGACAGGTGAGCTGTGGGACTCCCTGGGGAGGGCCTTGAATGCAGGGCTGAGGCTTCTGTATTTTACTGCGTTAGTGATTGGAGTCCTTGAAGGTATAGGAGGACAATTTTAAAGAAAGCAAGTTCAAATGCCTTTAAAAATATTGTAAGTATGTTTGCTAATGGAAAATTGAAATAACAAAAAGTAGAAAATAGAAAAGGAAATCACTCATAGTCCCAGCAATCAGGAAAAAAAAAATCCCATGCATTGATGGATTATCCTTTAAGTCTCATAGTAGGGTGGATTCCTGACTCTGTGCACAAGGCAAAAAACTCTTCAAACCGCCCACCAGCACCACAAGCTGCGTCCATCACGAGAGGCACACAGGAGCCGAGACCCACTGGGGGTATGCAGGTTTCCAGCCCCTCTCTCATGCTGATTCTGACGGATGCTCTCATTGAGCGAAATGGGGGTGGAAACACCGGCATTTAAAAAATAGTTATTTCTCTTCTCACTCTTTCTGGGTGCATAGAGCTAAATTTGCATACATTCAATGTGTAGATTAAATGAGATCATTTGTGTGTGTGCACACATGCACGTGTGTATGTGTGTCATGTACCTGAGCAGATATTTTTAATTTGTGTTTTAAGAAGGATAATCTGAAAGTGCACCATAGATTGAGGAAGAAGAGAAGCAGAGAGCAGAGAATGAAGGCAGGAAGCAGTTGCCATAACTCTGGGATGGGTGATGTGGGTGGGAGGCCGGGAAAATAGAGAGGAAAAATATTTCCGAGACTATTCAAAAATTTCAAGCAACGCTTATGACACGTGTTGAGTGTGAGAGACGGAGGACTGAAATTTCCAGCACTTGAGTGAGAATAGGTTAGGGGAGAGGACAGAGACTTCTGTTTGGGATGCACTGAATCAGTGGTGCTTGTGAAAGATGACTACCCTGCTGGTTAGAAATTATCTGGAGCAAGATGTCTTGCCTCTGACCAGTAAGAATAGCTTGTTAAAGAAGGTGGGCAAGACTTGGCTGTGGTCTGGGAGCTCATTCTTCCATGGCTACCAGCCAGCCTTCTCGAAGGGTGTCCAGCCCACTGGCATTTCTTTAGGAAATGGGCTTTCTCTTCTGTGAGCTTTGAGTTAGCTCCAAGAACTTTTTACGTTTGTCTGTATTTACAAGGTCCTTTTGGCTTCTGTGTCCTCTACCTTCCACCCGTCTCCTCACCAGTTCTACAGGCAGGATCATGCTTCCCTCTTCCTTTAAGCTTCTCCCAGAACAGGTAGGCTGCAAGGTAATAGGAGAAGTTGAGATGTTGGCATTCTGGTAGAGCAGCCGCAAGATTGGTTGTTATAGGGTTACCAATAATAAAGGGGAAAATGATAATTACTAATCTACACTCAAATGGCTTTTTAAAAGAACTTTTTACTGTTCTTTGAGGCAAGCTGGCCAGATTTATTTTACAGAGAGGGCAAATGACTTATCCAAGATTTGTCTACCTGTTGGGGGTTAACAGGGCCCTTTCCACAATAGTCAGTCTTCCATGGTCATGTTCCCTGAATCCAAAATGAGAACCTGTGCTCTGGAGAGGGAGCATACTTGTGGGAACAGCAGGTGTCCATCCATGAACTTGAGCCATCCCGGAAAATCCAAGCATCCTCTTATCCTCCTCCTGGCCGAAGAAGTACTTATAATATGATGATGATGATGACCATGATGAAGATAGCAGTCACAACAGTGTCACCCAACATTGGGTGCTGTGTGCCAGGCTCTGTGCTGAGTGGCTTTCATCTTCAATTTAATCACAACTGAATGAGGTAGGATTTATTGTTCCCACCTTTTAGATGAGGAAACTGAGGCCATGAGAACTTAAGTCACATGCCTGAGGCCATCCAGCTTGCCACACTCCGTGGATGGGAGCTCGGGCAGTCTGTGCTGCCACCCCTGTGAGTTACGGATGGCAGCCCAGGCTCTCTGGACTCCTTGTGCAGCCTACACCTGGAGGAGGTGGGACCACGCTACTCAGTTCTGTCCATCAGCTGCATTATAACTTGGTTAGATTTTCTAAGCTTCAACAAATGTCCCCGATGTCAGTTCAATGAGAAATTCTTCTCTGTGCTCCCTGGGCTACACTGATCCATTCACTATGAATAAAATAACCATGTGGGGAACTAGATAAAATATTTGTACCATTGATTGCTTTATTTCATGTGGATGGGAGGTAAGAGTGAGCAGGTACCTGTGAGTGGGTGAGGGAGGTTGCACCTGCCCGTGTGCAGACAGCGGCTAGGGCAGATCCTCAGGGCCCTGATGCCCCCAGGGGCATTGCCTGTTGCACCAGATATAATGAGGATGAGTCACTGGAAGGCTTCTCTGGGGTTCCTTTTAACAGCTCTGGGTACAGACTATGTTAGCTGCTGACCAGGGTATCTTCTTTTGGATGGGGAGTGATCAGAGCATCCAACCTGAGGAGGATTTAGCCCTTCCCCGCATCTCTGAAGGGTCATATAGAAGGGGATTTGGTAAAGTGGGTAGTCTTTTCACTCACTGAGTGAGTCAACAAACATTGGAATGTAATGTGGAGAAGCAGGTAGAAAAGAGCCTGGGTTTAAGAGTCAGGCAGATTCTGACCTGTTTCTCCCACTCTTAGGGTCTGGGATGTTGAATAAGTCACATAACCGCTTTGAACTGAGTTCCTCATGTGAAAAATAACCCTGACCCCGAAGGGCATTGTTAGATTTGAATGTGATCATGTATGTAATCAGATAGGCTCGTGTTTGGTTGCAAGTAACTGAAAACTGACTTTGGTGGCTTAAAAATATAGGAGTTTACTTTTCTGATGAAAATTAGACAATGGGGGATCAGCTGGTATTGGCCCAGCTGCTCAGTTATGTCAAGGGCAGCATCTCTGTGATCTCTTGGCCTTTCTCACAGTTGCAAGGTGGCTGCAGCTGATATGTTCTGGTAGAAAGTGGGCAGGAAGGGGGAGAGGCAAGGAGTGAGCCCACCAGGAAAGCAAGAAGCCCCCAGCAGGTGTCCTGCAGCACCCCACTCCCAGGCTTCTTCATGTGTCTGAGGGTCTGAACTTGGCCATTCCTAGAGGCCAGGGAGGCTGGGCAGAGGAACATGGGACTTTTAATCTCTACAGTGAGGTGAGGGGCTTTTGGGGGTGCTGCCGTATCTAGAGGGCTTGTTATCACGCAGGCATCCAGTTCCCCTGTTTTACTGTGTGTGAGGCTTTGTGGAAGTAATTTTGAGGATGACAGTGATAACCCCCCAAAACTACTCTAAGACAAGGGAAGAAGGGAGGGGAGCTTGATCGTGTGCTGTGGGTTTTCCTGGGGGAGGGTCTGGTTCTGTCTGGGGGCATCAGGAAGGCTGTGGTAGGACATGAGTGGTCGGTCACAACTGGACAACAGGGGAAGGGGAAGCAATTGCCTGAGTGCAGGTGTGGACGGTTTCTCCATGTGGTAGGGCAGTACTGGGGCAGTGGGCTCATGTGATGAGACCCGTATTCAGGAAGATTGGGCTGAGAGTGGCCAGACATGGATAGGAACTAGCAGCCACCTGGGGTGAAGAGATGCACTGGGCGATGCAGAATCACTTCCAGATGGAGGGATGAACCTCAGAAGCGGCAGGCAGGAGTGGGAGAGAGAAACGGCACAGAGGTCAGAGTGGCAGGCTCTGGCCGAGGGGCATGCGAGGAGTCTGAGTGTGGGGCTTTCCAGCAGGGAGTCTGCGAGACAGCGGTGACATGCCCAGAGATAGAGGACGATCAGGCCAGCAGTGGATTTGGGAAGGAAAGAGATGAATCTGGTTTCACACATTGGATTTGGGTTTGGCTTGGAAATCCAGAAGCAGATGTCTGGGCAGCAGTTGGAATCTGTGGGCTGGCCTTGGACATTAAAGCCAGGCCTGAATGTTTGTGAATTACATGCCTGGAGGTGAGGGCTGAAGCCAAGGGCATAAATGGACATTGAGAAGGGAGGTCCTCCAAGGGGAGGACCTCGACTGTCTCCGTTTGGAGGCAGGAATGAGGACAAGGGGCCAGAGAGGGAGAGGGCTAGCAAGAAGAATGCCAGGGTGCTGCCATCAGGGTGCTGCCACCAGGGCAGGCAGCTTCCAGGATGAGGGAAGTGGTCCTTGATTCAGTGGCCAGGAAGGGAGGGAGGGTTGAAGGAGCATGATGGAGCAGTGAGTGGACTGTTCCAGTGAGAGGTTTGCTTATTAAACATATTAGATTGCTCTGGCTGTCATAACAAAAGACCACAGAATGGGTGGCTGAAGCAACAGAAATTTATTTCTCACAGTTCTGGAGGTTGGAAGTCCAAGATCAAGGTTTCTGTAGAGTTGGTTTCTGCTGAGGCCTCTCTGCTTGGCTTGTAGAGAGCTGTCTTCTCACCGCCTCTTCACGTGGTCGTCCCTCCATGTGCCACTAGTGTTTATGTGTGTTCAAATTTCCCCTTATAAAGACATCAGTCATATTGGATTAGGGCTCACTCTAATGACCTCATTTTATCTTAATTACCTCTTTCAAGGCCCTTTCTCCAAATATAGACACTGGGAATTAGGACTTTAATACATGAATTTTTTGGGGTGTGGGGGAGATAATTGAGCCCATAACACCAAGGGGAGGCCAGTGATAGGCTGGCAGAAAATGCAGCTTTTTAAAAGGATGGGGAGATTTGAATGTGTTTGTGGGCAGAGGAAGGAGCCAGCAGAGCAAGAGAGACTGGACATGAAGGAATCGGGGCATGGAGGAGCTGGAAGAGAGAGAATGAGGGACACCAGCCAAAGCTGTGATTTCCTGGAAGGCCGGGACACTTTTGTACAGCTGTGAGATGGCAGTGCCTTGCTTAATGCTGGATTTTGACAGAATAAAATAAAAGGCACCTCTATCTCTGCAAAAGGGGGAAATGTGGAAAAGGTGAGCACTCAGATGCATTAGTAACGTGGAAAGAGGATGAGACAGTTAAATCAGATGACCTAGATCTTTTCAGGGAAATACCCTCTCTCAGCCTCAGTTTTCTCATGTGTAAAATGGGGTAATAATAGTACCGCCCTTGTGGTACTATTATTGAGTTATATATACTGTTATCATGTTATTGAGAGGATTAAGTAAGATAATTCCTGTAAAACATTTGGCCTTTGTAGCACTGCTCTCTACAAGTTAGGTATGATTATTGTTGCTAATTTTTATCAATAATGGAATAAGATATAAGATCATCTGCTGATGGTCCAAGGGCAGGGTTGGAAGTTTGGTGGAGATTGGCATCGGCCATAGGTGCCAGCACCCAGAGATGGCTCAGTGTTCCCCCTGGCTGTGTGAGTCAGGACAGGGTAGGCATGAGAACAGGGAGGAGGGACTTCTGAGGCTGGACTCCCCTGGCCCTAGAACAACTGGTGTCTGGAACTGTGGGAGCCACCTAGTTCTCCAGTAAATGAATGTGGTGGATGGAGATCCGCCTCTCCATGGGTCATCCTACTGGACCTCAATCCCCAGCCCCCTGGGCATCTTAGTGCTGCCTCATGGACCACTGGTGGCCTGTATCTCATCCCTTCACCCAGTTGGCACTTCCTAGGACTGACCCTGAGAGATCCTCTGGTGGCTGCAGCCTCTAGGGTGCTGAGTGCCCCAGTAGCCTCCACCGTGGGGCAGAGAGCAACACTGGCCATGTGCAGAGCGGGTGGCGGGGGAGAAGCCCATGGTAGGGGTGTGTAGGGGACAACCAGCAGGAGCAGCTGCTTTGGTCTTATGACTCTCAGTCTCAGAGCTGGGGACTTAGAGCTGGTCTGGTTCACCTCCCTCAATCTACAGTTGAGGAAACTGAGGCCCAGAGATGAGGTCTTGCTTGGAATCACACGGTGTACACACAACAGTGTGAGGACTCACATCATGCCTTTGACCCCACGTCCAGTGTTCTCTCGAATTCCAGGCTGCTCCCTGAGACTGCCCCTGGCTTGTTGCATTGGTCCTTTAGAAGGGCCATCTGTCTGGGGTCTGGGAGTCTGAGGGGCTCAGAGCCAGAGGTAGCTGCAGGCTGTGCCTGTCAGGGCAGTGAGTGACCGCTGACTGCAGCTAATTGAACCCTCAGGAGGGCATCTGTGCCTGTCGTTCTGGCTTTGTCCTTTAGTTCCCTCCCATCCCTCCTCTTACCTTCTGTGGAGTGTTGCACGCAGGCCTGTCCAGGCTCCTTGAGTTTCTGGAGGGGGCTTAGGATCTGGTGTGTGTGGGTTTGAGTGGGAAACATCAACACTGTTGGAAGAGGGGAAGTGGTCTGTGCCTGGCTGGTCCTGATCATTGTGATACTGCTTTATGATCAGAACTGTGCATGACTTAAAGCAGAGATGTCAGGAGAGAGGCCTTCCCACGCCCCGTCTTGTCTCGTCTCTCTCCCCCAGCTCCGGGACTCTCCATCTGTGCACCTCATTCATCTGCAGCTTGCTTTGGGGGACTTCTCCCCTCTGAACAGCATCCAGGGGGCCCTCCTACAGCTATGAGAACATTCTTGGGACTTGCTTGAGAGAAGGTGGGGGTGGCGGCTTCTGCAGCTCTGACTGGCAGTCTCTTTAGGATCAGCCTGGGGCAGAGCATGCAGGCCTGGTCACCTCAGCCCAGAGAGAACCCACACCTGCCTGAGCCCAGTATTTGCTGTTTTTTTGTACATAAATGGCTTGTCTCACTCAGACACATTAGAAAGTGACCTGATCCACATTAGAAAGCCACCCCATGGGTGGAAGCATAGAGACCCATTGGGGTGTCTTGCCACGTCCCCGTTAGTTTCATCTTGGGTCCTTTTTCTTTGATTGTTCCTGGCATCACTCTCTGGCCTGGGCTGTGCCCCTATCCACTGCCCTTTGAGAAACGCTGTCTTTCCTGCATCCTGTTGGTACCGGCTGGCATTTAAAATAAAAGAACTTCACTAAATACTAAAGAAGAATAAAGTGGAGATAATTATAGGAACAAAAGCAAACAATATCAAAATAGCTTTTCAAGACAAAGGGCTACAGCACCGCACTTGCGACGCCCTGCCCCTCAGGGGTAGGGTTCATTCTCTGCCCACCCACAGAGCTGGCTGCCCCCTGGGCTCCCAGAATGGGGTCCTACACACACCCCTGCCACCCTGCCCGCCTCCGTGGTGCCAGGACAATTTATGTAGCTGCCTCCCTAATGAGCCGGGGACACCTCAAGTTCAGCGGCAGGCCAAGCCTTATCAGACTTGCCTTCTTAGAGTCCTGGCACTCCTGGTAGGTGCCCGGGCAGTAGCTTCCTGTTGAAGAAACATCACAGGCTGAATAACAGAGTGAGGACAATGGTGACGGTCATGATCACTCCTGTTTATTGATGTCTTAATGTGTTTCAGGCCCTGCTATGGGCTTTATAGAGATGACCTCGGGAATAATGACAACGTTTATCTGAAGTTGGAATTATCAGTCATGAGTTCCTTTGGACAGATGAAGAAACTGAGGCTCAGAGGTTTGTAGATAACGTGCCTGGAGTCCTCCCACTGGGAGGTGGAGGAGAGAGTTTTTGGACCCAGCGTGTTCAAGCCGCAAACACAGATGGCGTGAGGCTCGCCTGCCTGTGCTGGGCTTGTTCGTCCTGGGCTGGAAGCAGCACCTTGCAGATCACCAGCTGTGAGCGCTTGCTGTTCAGTTCGGGCCTCAGTCTCTGCAGGCCAACTTTCCGGGCTGCCCTGGGTTCTCCCTTCAGTTCTAGGTTCTGAGCTCTGGTCCTTGGTGCAGGGATGGCCTCTCACCTTGCAGGGTGAATACGGATGTGAACCTGGGGCCTCGTCCTTCTCAGCCCTATGCTCACATAGGGACCTTCCAGTGCGGTACCATCCTTAGGACGAGAGGTCCACGGCTGCTGTCTTACAGTGTCTGCAGCAGCTTTGAGAGGCAGATCTAAGACCACACGGGCTCAGAGCACAGAAGTCTCCAGCCTCAGGGCAAGGTTGGGGCTCTTCTGTTTATGTGGGTGCTGCCTGGAGGTCAGCTCTGTGTCCTATTAACGCTGCAACTCCCAGAAATGGACAGAGTGAGTGCCATCTGCCTGCTCCCAGATTGTCCCCAGTTCTACTCCCTTGTCTTGTTGTCCCTTGTCCCTTTGGGCACTGCTTTTGTCCCCAGTCTCCACCCTGGACTACCTTTCTAAGTCTTCTGCCCCCACCCTGTTAATAACAATAACGAACGACTGTTATCCAGCACTTATTTTGTGCTGAGGGCTTTTAATGTGCAATATCTCACTGAATCCTCCCAGGGCCCAAGGAAGTTGATAATATTACGATGCCCACTTTACATATAAAGAAACAAAGGGAGTCCCAGAAAGGTTGAGTGCCTTGTCCAAGACCGTGGAGTGATGAAATGGTGGTGCTGACTTCACAGAATGTGTTCTCACGTACCGTCACCGCTGCCTCCTTACATGGGGCTGCCAGCCCTGCTCTGGGCACCCGGGCATGACCAAGCCCTGATGTGCATGTCTGGCCCCTGGGAAGCTCACCCTCTGCCCGCTTTTGCTGCCCATGGCCTTTGCCTTCTCGTCCCTGGTGTGGCCTTTCGCCTGCCAGCCACTCCTTCTGCCTCTGCGCACGTGGACGGAGAGGGGCTCTGGGGAGGAAGGGAGCAATGAGGCAGCAGGGGGCACAGCTGTGACCAGCACTCATGCCTGGCGACATAGGCCACCGAGCCCTCCCGGGCAGCCGTGGTTTGATGCTTTGCCCTGGCCAGCTGGTCAAGGACGTTCCACTTGGCTGCTTTTGGGGAAGGTCATTGTCTGTCCTGGGGCCCATGTGCTGGGGGTGTTCCAACTGGAGCTGCTGACATCTGCCTTCTGCCTAGCCCCAACCCCCTCCCCAGCCTGCATCTCTAGCTCAAGGGATACGGGCAGCAAGCGCCCTCTCCGCTGTCACCTACCCTTCTTCCAGCCTCCATCTCCTTTCCTCCCTCCTCTCCACAACCACCTTCTGCCGTCCCTCCTCACCCCATTGCTTGGTTTGAGCTTGGAGGGTGTGAGGCAGTCCGAAGTCCCCAAAGGACCCTGTTGGCCCCACAGTGACCCTTTAGTCTCACTTGGCCTCTGCCTGTAGGATGTTCAAGAATCATTGAGCCTGTCCGGGCCTCAGTTTCCTTATCTGCTATTAATAATGGCACTTGCCTCATAAGGTGGTTGTGAGAACTCCACTTTCCTGGCACAGTGCCTGGCACCCAACACTCTAGAAGTGTGTGCTCCATTTATGGATTACAACTGTTAGTTCCAGGAAACAGTCAACATGTCAAAGTGCCAATATTCAGCTGACTTTAGTCTACAATAATGGCAGTTTTATACAATTTACCCTAAAGACTGGAAAACCTAAACATCTTGGGTGAGTCTTTGAGCTTTTGTGCCTTGGTTTTCCCAACTATTGAATGGAAGTCACAGGACCGTTGTGAGTTCTATGTGAAGCAGTTTGGGGATGTGCTCTGTAAACTGAAAGCCATGTGTATAATGAGGGGAGTGTTTAAAAAAATTATTGTTGCGTTATTGAAAGGCAGTGTCAGGGTTAAGAGTATAAACTGTGGAGCCTACCTGAGTTTGAATTCTCGGACTGTTACTTGCCAACAGTGGGACTTTGGCCAAGTCATTTCACCTTTCTGTGTCTCAGTTGCCTGATCTGAGGTTTGAGCACAGGTTATGTGCTAGGCGAGCACTGGAGGAATGTGTAGGTCTGTGTATGTGTTACAGTCGGTGCTAGGATCTCTCCCTACGCTCATGTCACAGAGGATCTCTGAGTTCAGTTGGTTAGCAGACAGTGCCTCTTTACTTCCCCACCCTGCACAGGCCAAAAATTTGCTTTCTGGCTCATTCTTTGAGGCATGACAGGCCCCTGTAGCCAAGGGATTCCACCTGCATATAAGGTGTACAAGAAGCTCTTATTCTAGATGTTATCTCTCCAGTGCCACGTAAGCTGTATTGATAAATTAATCTTCTATTGTGGGGACCACACAGCCCTGTAATTTTTCTATTGTGCAGCCTAATCGGTCTTGACAGCTGTGTCATTAGTTTATGTTTGCTGTAATCTAGCCGGGCCCCTGTGAGCGACTGAACAAGACCCTCCCCCTTCCCCACTCCCTCATCCCTGGGCCACGGGCCTCAGTGCTCTTCGTCCTGTCCTGGATTTCCTGTTAAGGTGAGAGTGTTTAGGGGATTGTGAACTCCTTGTTGAAGAAGTGAGCACTGCACCAGGATCAGGTTACCCTGGCCTTGCCCTTGGGCATTCATTAGCTATTTACCTTGGTAACTTGTTTACAATCTGTTTTTTTTTTTTTTTAAATCTTTATTGTTCTTGTCTTTATGAATTTGTAATGACATCAGAAAATACTTAAGATGCAATATTAAGTGGAGAATAGCTAGGATTCAAGTTGTTCATCCATCAGTACCTCATCTGCCAAGACTGGAGGCTGGAAGAAATACCTCCAGTGCTGAGGGTGGTTGTCTGTAGGAGAAGTGATTGCTAGTGACTTGAATTGTCTTTGTGTCTTTTCATTTTTCCCAAACTTTTCAGAGTGAGTTTGTATTACTTTATAACCAGGGAAAGAGTAATTGGAATTAATCAGCATGAAGTCCACCAGCAATAGACTTTCTTCATTTGTAGAGTGAAAGGGTTGGACTAGATTCCCCACCCTGGCTATGTAGGTTTTAGAATCCCCAGGAGAGCTTGCTAAAAATGCAGTGGAGTGAGCCCCATTCCTGGGGAGTCTGAGCCTGTAGTCTGGGGTTGGGTCCAGGAACCAGCATTTTTTTTTTTTTTCCTTTTTTTTGTCTTTTTTACTGACCGGCATCAGGATCGCAACCCTCGGTGTCGCGCCCGTACCGGGGACCGGCAACGGGATCGCAACCCTCGGTGTTGCACCCGCGCCTCGCTCAGCCGGTGAGCGGGAACCAGTCTCCACATGGGATCCGAACCCTCGGCGGGAGCACCGCCGTGCTCCCAAGCGGCGCACTCTCCTTTGCGCCACCGGGCCTGCCCGGAACCAGCATTTTTACAAGTACCCCCTGGAGGTCCAGATGTGTTTAGGGTTTAGATGCCTCGATGGGGTGGTCTCTTGACTCCTTTCTGCCATAATTTCCTGTGGATGTGTCCTTTTTAGAGGGGCTTGACTGTGGGGTGGGAATGGAGAGTCTGGCGGCTGGCCACTCCTCTGGCTCGAGGGAGGTGCCTTCGGTGTGTTCCTGTTCAGCTAGGGAGAAGCTGGCTGCAGGTGCGAGCAGCCATGTGCGAGAAATGGCTGGTCCAGAAGATGTGTGGGCTCCTGTGACTGCCTGGAGAGGGGCCTTCCTCTAGCCATCTTTTCTTAAGAGCCTTCTGGGTCCCTTCTCATATCTGATCACATTTCATCCTCAACAACTCACGTGCTTGCGGGGCCTTTGCTCTCCCATTTCTCGGATCCAGGGCCCAGGAAAGCTAATTGACTTGCCCATCATCGCATAGCTGCTAAGTGGCAGAGCCTGGATTTTGAACCCCCGTGGCATTGCCTCTCCAGTATGCACCACTGGGGGCTGACCCATGGTTCTCTGGCTTGGTGGTCTTTGAGGTCTCAGACATCCTTCTGGGTAGGAGATGCCAGGGTGTTTTTTGTGGTTTTTCTTGTGAGCTGTCTCCTCCCTTCTTGCCTCCAGTGGGACCCCTGCCACAGGGATGCCCCTAGCCCCGAAAAGCCACGGTGGTCATTGTCATCCCTACTGCTGCTGGTTTTTCTTTTTTTAATTTTATTTTATCTCACTATATTTTGGTCTTCTGATTGTATCTTCTTTTAAACCCAAGCCTATTAACTTGTTGTCTGATTTACTTGGAGATTTTCTTCAGGCGTTTGAAGCTCCTCTCTCCTGCCAGTGCATACTTGGGCTGCATTTTCGGCTGGGCTGGTGGGAGCAGGAGAGGAAGCGGTGAGAGCGTCCCTGGGGTGAATGAAAGTTTCCCAGTGAGAGCTGTGCAGCCTTGGGCAGGTCATCCCCTGGGCCTGGGTTTACCATGTGCACAGTGGGGATGGTGCTGCCCACCTCGCAGGGCTATGGAGATGATGTGACGTACTCAGTGCAGGGCCTGGCACCCAGAAGAGCTCAGTGGGTGTTAGGCACTACCATCAATATTCTCCTAGTCCTGATTTTGACTTTAATCACCCCTGGAAGCCTGGACAAGTCACCCACTCCAGGAGCTTCAGTTCTCCACTGGAATGTACTGCTCGGGAAATGGAAATGCCCCCACAGCTGGGCTGTTGGAGGCCTGTGTTCAGTCAACTTTGTCCAGTGAGAGTGACATTTCTTCTAGAGTTTGGCCCATTGTGAGGGAATCAGGACTGGTTCTATCTTCCAGGCTTTTGTGTGGTTCTATTGCTGATGGGCTGAGAAGCCAGGACGCCAGTCTTCTGTCCTGAGGGCCCAGCCCCGAGTGGCGAGGGGCTTTGGGATCCCACCAGAGTTGTAGCATCCCAGCTGCTGGCCTGGCCTTCTCTTCTCAGCCCCTGCCTCCGGGTATCAGGGGGCTGTCAGTTTCCGAACAGACAGCACAGCTGCACCCAAACAGCCACACAGCTGGCTGGAGAGGATTAAACTTAATTTGCTGCAGGTCAAAGGGATTTCAAGGCTCTCCTTTCCTTTTCCATTGATTAGTTTGCTTTTATGTTGAAGGTGGCAGTCAGACTCAGCTCACGGACTTTCCTCGGTGCCCAGGCAGATACCATTCTGCACACATGGGCATGCCCCTCGCCCTCTGCAGCCCTTCCTCCATATGTGGTTGGTTATTCTTTACATCGGCCTGTGGCCAAGAGGTGGTCTCCTGTCATTGTTGCTAGGGCTGTTGCTATGGCATCTGTCATCCAGGCTGCGTTGTCAGAGACACCAGGTGGGTGATCTCATGTCTTCTTTGGTACTGATGGTCGTTGACACTGGGAGGAGGAAAGGCTGTGATGGGCATGCTGGCTGGGTTTCCATCAGGTGGGTTTGGATGAGAATGAAGAACTCTTAGGCCAGGGGAGTCCTGGGGACTCAAAAGCTCCCCCTCCTACAGAGTTAATGTGGAATGAGAACCCCTGCGAGGGGAGCAGTCTCAGGCACTCAACTTTTGGGCAGCAGGGGAAATGGCACAGGGTGCAGAAACAGTGCAGTCACCTGTCCTAGGGGTAACCCTCCCAGAGACCCCAGGCCATGTGGTCAGATTGCAAGCCTGAGAGCTGCCTATGGGGCTCCTGCTGACAGCATGGTGGCTCCAACTCAGACCCACCATCATCATTGTCCACTTACTGAGTGCCTCCTATGTGCAGGCTCTTGGAAAACATTATCTAATTCTCAGACTAGCTCTAGTTGATGAGAGTGTTATCCCATTTACAGAGGAGGACATCCAAGCTCAGGAATATCCAGTAAGTTGTTCAGGGTCACAAAGCTAAGAAGTAGCAGAGGCAGGGTTGAAATCCAGGTCTGTCTGGCTCCCTTGCCCAGGTCTTCTTTACCAGCGACCATGGCCTTGCAGTGAAGACCTGTATATTTCCTCTTGGGGCATTTTCTATGGATGCCACATAGAAACATCCATAAGAGGCCTCAACACAGTGCCTCATTTTTACTAAAGGCAGGTGATCCCACTGCAGAGATAGGCATGTCATGTGACACGCCTGGTGACATGTTGTGAGTCAGGCTAGATTAGAAATGGTTCCTTGCAGCACAACTGCACTCAGCTAGGGGGACAGGATGTTCTGGGGCTCCTGGCGGCTTTTACAAAGACCTGAGATTCCTGTCCTTCAAGTGTTCTTCCAAGATGGTGGCCCCCTGAGGTGGCCTGGAGAATGGGCACATGGGCCTGTGGTAAAAAAACAACAGCATTTACCATCTTAACCACTTTTAAGTGTGTAGTTCAGTACATTTACAATGTTGTGTAACCAATCTCCAGAACTCTTTTCATCTTGCAAAACTGAAACTCTAGACCCATTAAACAACAATTCCTGATTCCTTTCTTCCCCTGGCAACCACTGCTTTCTGTCTTTATCAGTTTGACTACACTAGGTACCTCATATAAGTGAAGTCATACAGTATTTGTCTTTTTGCGACTGGCTTATTTCACTTAGCATAATGTCCTCATGTTCATCTCTGTTGAGCAAGTGTCAGAATTACCTTCCTGTTTAAGGCTGAATAATATTCCATTGTATGTATATACCACATTTTGTTATCTACTCACCCACCGATGGACAGTTGGGTTGCTTCAACCCTTTGGTTATTGTGAATAATGCTGCTATGAACATGGGTGTACAGATGTGTTTGAATCACTGCCACTGATTCTTTTGGGTATACCCCAAAGTGGAATTGTTGGATCATATGGTAATTCTATGTTTAATTTTTTGAGGAACTGCCATACTGTTTTCTGCAGTGGTTGTACCATTTCACATTCCCACCATCAGTGCACCAGGGCTCCAATTTCTCTCATCTTCACCAACTTTTGTTATTTTCTGTTTATTGGTGGTAGCCATCCTAATGGGTGTGAGGTGGTATCTCATTGTGGTTTTGATTTGCATTTCCATAATGATTAGTGATGTTGAGCATCTCTTCATGTGCTTATTGGCCATAAAAATCATTTTTTGAAAACTTGTTAACCTTAAACCTCAAACTGCTAAGGTCACCTCACTCCCCTGGTACTTCGGAATCATGACCAAATATAGTTCTTATTCTGAAGAGATTTGTAGATAAGACAAGGGGGGCTGAGACTACTCCACAGTTACCTGCAGCAAGGGGGGTGGGTAAGATAAGTTCCTGGAGAGATAGACAGATAATACATTCTGAAGCTCTTGCAAGGGGAGGAGGACCTGCATTTGAGATGACCTCAGGCTCCAAGCAAATGACCGTCACCATCTTGAGCCACCACAGGGGATGTGCCTCATGGAGGCAAGTTGCAGGGGAAGATGGATGGATGGCAAAAGGCAGTTTCAGCTGCTGAGCTTGGATAAAGGAGACAGCTCTTCCTCTGGCCATACTCATGTGCCCTTGGCCTGGAGGGGTGGCCTCACTGCCAGCATGGTGTCGTGGAGAACTGTCTCCCTTGCTGCATCCTGGGACTGGCTAGGCTGGGCCGGTTGGCCCTGGGGAGGGCTGTTGGAGCACATTTCATTCTGCAACAAGCTTTCTTTCCTTCCTAGGCTCCAGGCCTGCTGGGGTGAGTTCTTTCTGAACTGGGAGAAGTGCCTGGAGCTGCTGTGTGGTTTTTAACACCCAGCCCTGGTGTGGCCAGGATGTTGGATCTTGAGCCCCAGGGGCAAGATATGCCATCTGATTTTGGGAGGCAGTCTTGATGCAAACTAAACTTGGTACAGGGTGCCCTTTTGATGCTCCAGAAGTTTGTCTCTCTAGGATCAGGGATCAATAGCTCCTGCCCTCTCTGCCTAAGGTGAGCTGCAATGTGGCAACCTCCCATGCCCCCTTATCTCATCCTTGATTAATTGTTGGGTGGGGACATGAACGTCCCAAGCACTGGGTTTGGGCCAGGCACCATCAGGTACTTTATGTACGTTTTCTTATTCAAGTCTCATATAGACCTAATGAGAGCAGGGATTGTTTTTTGTAACTCCTGATGAGACAGCATTGAGTAGGGGTTAAGAGTGAGGACACTCCCAAGTCAAGCTGCCTGGGTTCAAATCTCAGCACTGCCCCTTCTTGGGGGAACCTGGGAAGCCGAGACCAGGGAAAGAATAGCACAGTGAGTTCTAAATCTTTGCATAAATGTTTACATTTTTCAATTTTGTTTATTCTTTGCACATGTCCCTTCATGTGGCTCCATAGTTAAAAGGTATAGTGAAAAGTTACCCTCCTTCCACTTTGCTTAGAGCCAGTTCCCTTCCTCTGCAGCAACTGAGATGCAAGTTTCTTACCAGAGGTGGTCCACCTTGCATTTAACTTGCAATTTGCTCCTGTATTGATGTTGCATTTGTAGTGCTGGCATTAAATCCTACACTTCCTGATCTCTCATTCTAGAAGCCTTGGCCCTCTCCCATCTCTGTCTTTCAACCAGGCATCAGCCTGACTCTGCTGAGAGCTGACTGTTGAGCCTCTTGGTTTCTCTCCTAGCGGTGGAGGGCTGGGGAGTGCTGAGTGAGGGGTGGGGAGTGCAGGGGTGAATGCACCCGCAGTGAGTAACTGAGTGAGGCTGCAGGGGCTGCGTTTGCCCTGGAGCCGGGCACACAGCTCTGGGCCACTCCTGGTAACCAGCTGCTCTCCTCCTCCCACCCCCAAAGGTGATGCTTCGTTTGAGTTTGGATTTGTCAGGGAAGCTGTGAACATACTGGGATGTTTTCCTTCTAACGTACTACTCTCACCAAATTTCAGAATTGATTCCTGAGCCTAAATGCTGAATAGCAAACACACAGTGCTTGCTGTATGCCAGGCACCCAGGACAGGAGGTGAGGGAACCCAGATGCCTTAAAAAGCAGACAGTGTCCTCTGTCTAGGAAGGGCTGTGGACCTACCGGCTGTGGCCCTTGGAGAATATTACTCAGTCCTCATGGGCCTCGGTTTCCTCATGTGGGAGGAATCCAGGCACAGGAGTGAGGAGAAGGGGAAGCCCAGAAGCCATGTGTTCCCTACCCCTTTGTCGAGCAGCTGTCACATGCTGGGGCATGAATATGAAGCCTGGGGGCCCCGCCCTTCAGCTCACCTGCTGGTAGAAGGGCACACCTGTGCCAGCCGGTTAGGATGACAAAATGGCAAATCCAAATAAAGCCGGGCTCCTCAGGGAAGGCGTGCCAGAGGAGGCTGCATCCCACCTGGGAAAGAGGGAGCCCTTCACTTGGGGTGCATTTCCTCTCCTGCTTCTCTCTGGTTTCACTTTCTGCTTTACATTTTCCCGGCTCAGAGGGGTCCTAGCTCTGGTTACCTCCCCTTCAAGCGGCAGTATGTCACGGCAGCTGTACCAGGTTAGATAGCATCCTCTCAAAGTTTATGTCCACCTGGAAACTCAGAACATGGCCTACTTGGAAGTAGGGTCTCTGCAGATGTAATTAGTTAAGACAAGGTTATACGGCATTAGGGTGGGTTCTAAGCCCAATGACTGTGTCCTTATAAGACGGACACACAGAGGGAAGAAGAAGGCCTTGTGAAGACGGAGCAGGGACTGGAGCGATGCAGCTGCAAGCCACGGAGAAGTAGGGACCGATGGCAACCGCTGGAAGCCGGAAGAGGCAAGGAAGCTTCTCTCCTAGAGCCCTCGGAGAGAGCAAGGCCCTGCCAACGCCTTGGTTCTAGACTTCTGCCCTCCGGAATTGAGACAATAGACTGCTGTTGTCGTCTGCCACCCAGTCTGCGGTGCCTTGCTGTGGGAGGCCTAGGGGACGATGTGGTGGCTAAGAGCACGGATGCCCAGCCACAGTGCCTCATCTCAACTCCTGGGTAAGCTGTGTGGCCTGGGGTGAGTTGCCTCTGGTTTCCTCTCTGTGAACAGCGTTGTGTGAGGGCTGCAGTAAGTTAGTGAATACAGAGCATTTGCAGCAGTGCCTGGCACAAAGTAGGTAGGCGCTGTGTTTGCGTTTACTATTTGCAGTTCACCTGCGCATCCACTCTGGAACCACAGAACGCTCTTCTCAGCCCAGTGGTGCCGAGCTGCCTTGTCTGTCTGTCTGGGCTCTGCAGTCTTGACTGTTCCTAGAGAAGGGCTGTGGACAGACTTGAGCAGACTCTCAAGTGGATGTATGCAGCCAGCTTGCCGCCGTTCCTCTTCAATTGTCCTTGCCCCCTTTCATTTTATTCAGATTTCAAGGTAAGGAAACCTAGATGCTTTAAAAGTAGACAGCTTCCTCTGGCTAAGAAGAACTAGGGACGTACCAGCTGTGGGCAAGTTCCTCAGTCTTAAAAGGCCTCAGTTTCCTCGTGTGTAGAACAGGAACAAAGACTCCATCTTTGGAGGACTGTGTGAGGGTGCTGTGAAGTAAGATGGCTACTCCCTGTAGTAGGTGTCAATCAGTGTTCCCTTTTCCACAAAAGAAAACAGACATTTGTGCTGGTCTCTGTCAGGCATAGAAAGTAGCATATTTTTACTACAGACTAAATTGCAGACAAACAGCACTACATGGTGTTGGCTGTTGGCATCAGGTGACCAGGGCAGGGGACCTCACTGCCCTGCAGTGCCTCAGCGTGAGTACCTATACAGTGACCAGAATTCAGTGACCAGCATTCTGGTCACTGGCTTCTAACTCATTATAGGGTGAGGACAGGGTTGAGCCCCACCCAGTGCAGGGGCCCTAACGTTTCCCCTTCACACATGGCTCTCAGCTGAAATATTTGGAGGTTTGTCTGGTGAGGTTTTCCTCAGCCCACGGGACATAGTGCTGGCTATGGGGGGCCTGGTGTGTGTGTGTGTGTGTGTGTGTGTGAGATGCAGCAGCCAAAATAGTTTCCATGAGCTTGTACCAGGTTGAGGAGGTGGGAGGAGCTGCAAGAGGGAGGGTCAGAGGGCGGCCAGGCGCGGGTCCCAGCAACAGCATGGTTGGGTGGGGACGATGTTCATCAGCATAGAGGTGGCTCCTAAACTTCCACAACTGAATGACAGCTTTACCTTTTGCACGTCTCATGGCTAAGCTAAACCAGCTGTGTAAAATGTCTGCACCACAGGCACGTGCTGAAAAATTCAGAGACGTGCTGAAGAAATGAACTGTTGGAGACTTTTAATGGATGTTTCAACTGTTATTTCTTTGCGATTCTTCACCTTTGATTTGTATATTAAATTGGGTATTTAGCAAGAAAGGTATCTGGACTGTATTTTCTTAGCTTTAGCCTACAAAATTGACTTTATTGAATTACAGTTTAAATGTGTTCACGATCCATACAGAGTTGATTAAAAAGAAAAAAACAAAACCACTCATTTGAAGAACATTTCTGTCTTTTGAAGAAATACAAAGAACACGTTTTCCACAATGTCACACATAATCTTTTATACAAGGATCCATGTTATAGATGCTTTTCTGGATTTAATGTCAGGGAAAAAAATTTTCTTTCTGTTTTTTTCTACAAATGACTTGGAGTAACTTGATTTGTTTCTTTCTTTATAACCCTAGCTGCCAGTAAACCTATGGCCCAATCCAGTGCCTCACTGTAGGAATTAGTAATCTTGAGCTCCTGTTAACATATACTTCTTTATTCCCTTTTAATATTTGGTTTACATCCCCAATTTTGCTATTTCATGTTATGTCTTCGTTATATGTTCCCTCAAATCCTTTACAAGTATATGGAACTTCTGGGTATATACCCAAAAGAATTGAAAATAGGTATTCAAACAAAAACATAAACATGAATGTTTGTAGCAGCGCTATTTAAAATAGCCAAAAGGTGGGAAAGCCCAAAGGTTCATCAACTGATGAATGGATAATGTGATATATCTCCACAATGGAATATTATTCAGCCATAAAGAGGAATGAAATTCTGACACGTGCTACAACATGGATGGACCTCAAGAATGTTATGTTAAATGAAATAAGCCAGATACAAATATCACATGCATATTATGTAATTCCATTTACGTGAAATGTCCAGAATAGGTAAATGCATAGTTGCCAGGGACTGGGGAGTGGGAAGACTGAGGAATGACTGCCCAATGGGTATGGGGTTTCTTTTTGGGGTGATGACAATGTTTTGGAACAAGATAGAAGTGGTGTTTGCACGACACTGTGAATGTGCAAATGCCACTAAATTATACACGTTAAAATGGTTGATTTTATGGTATGTGAAGTTTACCTCAATTAAAAAAATAAAAAATATCGCATTCAAATATTTAAAAAAAATGAATAGAGTATAAAAACGCAACGTGAATAGAAATGGTGTGTCGGTGCTCTGGATGGAACATCTGAGTGCTCCGGGTAGCGGGAGGGCTGTCTCCCTCGTCACGCACGGCTCCGTGTGTCTCTCCTGACGCTTCCCTCCATTGGAGATGGCAGCTGTCCCAGGTGCCCGCTCTTTGGTCAAAGGTGCGAGAGTGGTTGTACTTTTTGGCTATGGACGAGCTTTCATGGTCCATTTACAATAAATCAGAAGAACTTGGTGATATTAGATGTGTGAGGGCAGGCCTGAGCTTTCTCCACAGGTTTGATAGAGGTGAACTTAGCGGAATTTCTAAACAAAACCAGGGTCATGTGGCTCTGGGTCTTAGTTCCGTCCTGGGCCTGGGGAGGATCTGGCAGCATCATTTTCAGAGGATCACCCGGTAGCGTTGTTACTGCATCCCAGCTTGCCCCTCTGGCAGGTTTGTTCAGTTCTAAACCATCATGGTGCAAGGCCAGGAAGGGAATTTAGGAATTACAGATGAGCAGCTGCTTGAGACACAGAACATTCTGTAGCATCCCTTTATTTCTTTCAAAACTGCAGGCTGGGGAGTTTTTGGATTTCATTTTGAGAGTCTCTCCCATCTTCAGGATTCCCTGATGAAGACAGATTAGGTCATGGATCTCTGTTTTGGCATCAGCCTCCTCTTTGAATTGTTTCTCTCCTGGTGCTCCCAGGTGGCCAGCACAGTTCAAATGGTCTGGGGCCACCTAACCTTGACAGAGTCTCTCAGTTCCTGGAGACGAAACATCTCTTCCTTGGTGTGGGCTCCCTTTATCCCTCTTTCTTAACTTTTTCTTAGAACAATGCTTCCCAAACCTTTGTACATCATGGCACACAGAGAGATTGATAATATTTGTGTAGCACAAGTGAGATACATGGAAGAGGGTATCTGCAACTGCAGGTGGCCTCCCCACATCCCATGTGGACTATGTCTGCAGTATATCGGTTGGGAAGCTTTGCTGTAATCCAACATAGAGTTTTAAGTGCAGGGAAAGGGATGAGGGGCATGCTCAGCCTGCTTTTGCAGAATCTGTGATTTACCAGTAAGAGCTCAGATCCATTCCCTGCCCTTTAGCTCATGACCCTTGGAAACTGCACCTCCCAGGCTCCTTTGTCAACTGACTCCTGGCTGGGTTTGGCCACTGAGAGGTACTGGTTGAGACTGGGGAGCAGGAGGAAGGGAGAAGCCAGGCTCCCTGCCTCACTGTCTGGGTCACAGCTTTGCATCCTTAGCAATGGCTGTATCTTTCAGCAGTTGCAGCTCCCGCAGCACCATCCCTGCTGTTTTCAGTTCCCGCCAGACTGCTCTGACCCTGGCCTCCATAATGCCACCTCCTTTTATCCCTTCAGCCTGTGGGCTTCCTGATGTTACTAATCTCTGGGTTACTTTGTGGTTCCCTGTTTGGCTTTTCAGCAACTCCAACATATCACTAGTTTTCCCACCGAATTTCCTCTATCAAGTGTAGTGTGTGGCCTCCACCTTCCCGACTGGACTCTGATACAGTATCCTGGCCGCTCCCACATGGTCCTCCAAGTAGCAGTAGCTAGTAACAGAATGTGCACTGGATTAACTTCGTTCTTTGTGCATTCTCCTTCCTCATCAACCTGTGGCAGCAGGAGCAGCTGCCTGGAATTCAGGACCCCAGCTCCTGGTCAAACATCACCTCCCTATGGCCAATGATGGGGAAGACCAGAGGTTTGGGACAGCTGCTTCTCTTGTCTGCCTAGAAAACTCCTACTCATCCTTTAGGCAAATATGTTACTACCTCTTGGACACTGTCTTTTTTTCTCCTACTTCCTCCAGGTTGAGTCAGTTGTTCCTTTATCTGTATTCCTAAAAAAGCTTACAGACATCTGCCTGTAGTACTTTTCCCATTATAGCCACTCCTGGACCTATTTCCTCTGTTAGTCTTCAGGCTCATTGAGGGCAGGACCTGGTCTCACTCATCTCTCTGTCCAGAGCCTTACCCAGTGCACAATGCCTGGTACATAGCAAGCAATGGTACTGTTTCATTGAACTCAGTGGTTTTCTAACATGGCTGCAATAATAGGATCCTAGGAATATAGGAGCTTATAAAAAATTCAAATGTCCAGGCTCTACCCTAGACCAATGAGATCACAATCTTTGCGGGTGGGCCCCAGGCATTGGGAAAGTCTCCCTAGGTGATTTTAACACGCAGTCACATTGGGAACCATGGACTGACTCAACTTATCCCTTGCTGTTTAGTAATAAGTCTTGCCATCCAACCCAGCTCCTTCTACCATTTAAGTCAACTCAGCCAATATTTGTGAGTGCCTACTCTGTGCCAGGCATTTGTAGACAGACTCTTGCTACTCAAATATATTCTAAGAACCAACAGCTTAAGCATTACCTGGAAGCTTGTTAGAAATTCAGAACCTCTAGCCACTCCCCAGACCTACTGAACCAGAATCTGCATTCTCACAAGATGCCCAGCTCGTGTGCGTGCAAGTTGCAGTCTGAGACACAATGATGGAGAAATCACACAAATGTCAAATTGCTTGCTCACTGTGAATCTCGTTTCTTCTTGTGGCCACTCTGCTTTGCTTCCCTTTAGAGTGGTATCATTTTATATTTCTTTCTCCAGCTGAAATGGGACTTCCCAAGGGGATGAGACCTGGCAAGAGTGAGGTGAGATGATGGAGCCCCCTGAGTGTGGGAGGGGAGAGGTAGGGATGAGTGGTCTTTGAGAGAAGGGAGACTTTCTGGGTACACGGGCTACCTGCGTTTGGGAAGCTTTGCAGATGGGCTGTTTGGAAGGGACGCCTCCCGTTTCTGACGTTGCCATTTCCTTGGGAGTGATGCAGGCTTGCTGCAGGATGCTGTGGCCATGGCAGATGGACTGCAGCAGATCCCACTGCCAGGGAGTGGGCTGGCATTGACCCAAACCAAGCAGTCTTGCCTGCCTCATGCTTTTGGGATGCTAGCACAGTGGGAAGTTTCTGGAGGCTGGCATATCAGGATCCACAAGGCACTGTCAGGTCTGCAGCGGGGAGCATGAGGGAGCTTCTTGATGACTCCTCATGGGATGCCCTAATACACACCTAAGTTTGGACACACCAGGGTTTGGACAGGTTCATCTACAGCAGGCCAGGGTTATTTGAGACGTCTGTTCAGCCTATGTGTCCTACCATCCCCAAGCTATCCAGGATTCATCTCTTGTAGTCAGACCCACCATTTTATTTATTCAAGGCCTAGAGAACCAGTAGGGGTCAAATTGGAGTGAGCGGGCTGCCCTTGCAGTCACCAGCTCAGGGGCTTAGAATAGCCATTATTCAGAAGGGCTGTGTGTGGCTGAATCACCTTCCCATGCTCAGGAAGCAGAGGGCTCTGGCTGGCCAGCTTCCTGTATCCCTAGGATGGCTATGCCAGAGCTCACATGTCTGTAGAATTTGGTAGCCTCCTAAGGAGAAATCTATAGCAGATCAGATAATAAGTGTGATTCCATGTGAGCATCACTGCTGTGCTGGGCTCTCAGAGCCCCCGTGGGAGTTTGGACAGATGCTTATAGGAGAGTCCCCAAAGCCAGGGTGCTAAGGTGGGAGGATCTGAGAGCCAGGACTCATATCAGCTGTCGGGTGCTGGACACATCTAATCTTGCTGTTTTTCCCATGCCCCCCTGAGCCAGAGAGGCCCATGCCTTGCCCCCCACTTCTCCCATGGACACTAAGTCATCATGGCTCCAGCTGAAGTGTGTCTTGGAACCTGAATCAGGATCTGTTGTCTTTCCACCATGTGCAGAACCACATGCTAAGCCTAGCAGCAGGGGAGAAAACCGCTTTTAATGAATGTCAAGTGTTGGCCTGGATTGTTTTCTTCTTTCCCTCAAATTTCACAGTGCTCTTGAGAATGCTTATTTCTCTGCTGGGGAAGAGAGGGGTAAGGGGAAATATTGCCCAGACTTTATCAGTGGATCTACCAAATGCATAATCTCTTCCATCATGTCCCCCTCATTTACCCTCATGTCCCATCAAAGCAGTGCCAGCAGTGCAGTCGAGTTTGGTCCAGTGGGGGAGGGCTTGTGCCTCCGCACTCAGGTTGTTCTGCCATGCTGAGAGGCCACACCTGATGAATGTACTGGAGACTGTACCTAGCAGGCAGCAGCCCTCGGGGAACATTTGTCCAGAGACCACAGCCTTGCTTCTCTTCTCCAGCAGCTTGGAGGTGTGGAGTGACGGTACATGGCGTGTGCAGTCCCATCATCACACGATATAATTGATTAGTTCATTCAGAAAGGAGTTTTAGCACCTCCTATGGTGCAAACAGGGTGCAGAGAAAAGGGTCTTCCAGAGGGGAGTTAAGATATGCCCACAAAGAACTCTGACACTGAAGCAGAACATGAGAAGCCTTGAAAGAGCAGCTCAGCCAAAGCCTTCAAGGGAAGACTTGGCTGCATGAGAAGCATTAGAAATGGGTTGATTGAAGGATAAATAGAAACAATCAAAATATGACTTCCCTGCATTTCTGTAATGTGTTATAGTTTGTTGTGGTTTTTCTTAGTGATGTGCTTGGCCATCTCAAGCACTCTGTGAAACAGGCCGGGCATTTTTCTTTTTTAGTAAGAAGAGACTAGGGGAGAGGGTGTGCCAGAGGGAGGGAAGGTGCAAGGAATGGTGAGAGACCAGTTGCTGGAAGGCAACAGAATCCTGATGGACTAAGAGAAGCTGCTACAGAGTCCAGCGGAAGAGGGAGAGCTGGGACCGGGCTCACAGTTCTTAGCTGTGTGGTGTTTGAGATGGTCGCTCAACCTCTGGGTGCCTTGGTGCCTTCATTTATATACAAGAATGATAAAACCTATTTATTAGGGTGTCTAGGGGATTGAAATGAGATGATGGGGTAGATGCAGAGTCTGGCACATTGAGAGCCCAGACAGTGTAACTCTTCCTTCTTTTAAGTGGATCATTGTGGTCTGAGTCAGGCAGTAGAGATAGAGCTGGAAAGGCGTGCATGGGCCCCCGTGTCTAGAACCTGGTAGGCAAAAACATGTCTTAGTTTGGGAACCCCAAAAGTCTGCAGACCTTGAGAAAACTATTCAAGGATAAGTAGTTTATTTGGAAATAGTTCTAGGAAACCTAAGTGGAGGAGTGAGGAACTGAGCTAGGAAGCCAGGAGGGGTGTGCCAAGCTAGCAGCCACAGCGGGACAGCTGGAGTTTAGTTCTGGGGGAGACTCTGGGAAGTGGTGTAGGACAAAGGCTTCAGGTTGTCCCCTGAGGAAGTGGCGGGCAAGGGATCTGGGATATTTGTCCACCCTTACCCTAGGAGAGGTGCTCCTGGGAGTGTTCAGTGCTCCAGGCACTAGGCCTGTCAGGAAGAAGCTCTCAGGCAAAGAGATGGGGGTCAGCTAACATCATGAGGTGGGAAGGTCTGAGGGACCTCAGTGGGGCACATGCAGTGTCTGCTCGGAAAGGTTTGTGGTGTCCCATCCAGCTCCTGCCTGGTCAGATTTCCCTGCTAGCCACTTCATGCTCATCTCTCAGGCACTCTGCAGTGCTAGCTCCTCTTCTTTACCTGCGTAGTCTCGGGCCTTGTAATTCTGGGCTCATACCTTTGTGCCAAAACCAGACTCATGGGCCAAGTACAGCCTCCTGGAGACACAGGTATGAGTGATCTCCTTGGAAACCTCTCCTCTCCAGGAAAAGCACCATCCACACCTGCACAGGCGGTCGTGAGGAGGTGGGCTGGGCCAGGGACTGTGAGGTGGCCCCAGAGGAATTCTGGGGCAGGGACAGATCTGGGGCCCAGCTGGCCAAACCTTAAAGATGAACGTGAATGAATTTCTTAGACAAAAGGGCACATTTAGTCCTGTAACTATCCCCAAATAACTGTCCAGAGGAGATGGCTGAGCACGGATCGGCTTTCAGAAACACTGACTTACTCTGGGTTCTTTGAGGTTTCCACTTTAGAGAAGGGGGCATTCATCAGTCACTGCCAGCTCAGATTTCAGATCTCACATGTGAACTGCGGGAGAGGAGCTGTTTCTCCCAAACATGGAGAGGAAGGACTGAAGGGAAAGGCAGGAGAGAAAGTTGACAGAGTGAGGGAGATGTCAAACAGAAGTGAGGTTGGGGGAAACTGAGCAAGGCTGTGGAGATGCAGGCCGGGGAGAAGAAAAGTTCCTCCTGCCTCCCCACTCGGGTGGGGTTAACTAGGAGAAGGCCTGCAAGCCAGGAATGGAGACCAGGAGAGGCTCATGCAAGTTTGGGCAGCTGAGTCAGCTGGGGAACAACCATTCAGGGGTGTTTGGAAATGCTAATTGGTGGACCTCAGACCCTCTTTGAATGCAAATAGGTTTATAAGTTTAAGCCTTGGTATAGTACGTTTTCAGGAATCCAGACCACTTGGAAGTGTGCTATCTTTTGCAAAGAAAAGAGGGAGGAAGTAGAAGAGAGTGATTTAGAGCACCATTCACATTTATTTTATAAAGGTGCTATCTATAAGAACTTGGCATGCCTATTTGAATGTTTATTCCAGGAACATGGGGGAAAAAAAGCTCTTATTGGTAGACTCAATAGATGATGCCTCTTTAGCAAACAGGCAGTTTCCATTAAGAAAAAGCCCAACATGGTGGTGTCCTGCCCTTGTGTTCTGAAATGCTGGGACCCCAAATCACCCCAGACAGTGGCTAGTACCTCACAGGTTTAAGCACAGGGAACAGCAGAGACTCAGCACCATCTCTGCCTAGGTGGGATGGCCAAAGCCACCCTCGAGTCCAGATGGCGTGAATTGGGAGTGTTTCCTCAGGGCTCCTTTGCACCTCGACCTCTTACTTCCATAGTGTCTATAAGGTGCGCTGCACGGGAAGTGAGGGTTTGGTGCTACAGTTTCCCTGAGGGCCTGATCTGAATACTACTGTGCAGTTTTTCACCTTCAGGGAATTCACAAGCAAGTCCTGTGCTGGCCTGGGCTTTGCATTCTTGAGTTGCACATGGTGGGGGCCTTAAGGAGCCCCTCCGTGCCCTCACACACCTTAGAACTCAGGGACAGGACCCATGGGACCCAGGGGTGGTAGGTGTCTTCACACCCATAAGTGCAGTTATTAGGCACTCTGACTTCCCAATGGCATGCTGGTGAGGAAAAGGAAACAAGCTTGGGGCAGGTGGGCTCAGGTCTAAGGGAAACTGACCAGCTGTTGGACTGGTCCCCAGAGTATAGCGAGCATTCCCATTGCAACATATCATGGTGGGATGGGGTATTGGGGCTTGAATCTGATCAGGGCTGGGCTGGCTGACCATGAGTCTATTGTGGTAGATCTGGGCAGTGATGCTATTATTAACCAAAATTAATAAGGCTGTGATTCCAAGCGGGGTCAGACAGCGGTCCACACGGTTTGAAACTGGCCCATTAGCCACTAGCAAGTTGGTGATGAGAAAGTATGGGCAGGACCTGGTCATCCGCCAGGAAAAGATGGCATGCTAGCTGCATTGTTAGGGCCCTACCTGAGTGACTAGGATTTGGACAGGACCCAGCATCTCAGCATCTCACTGGAGTGGCACTCAGAGACCCCGTCATACTGACTCACAGTGGGCACGGAGCAGGGCTGTGGATAGGTGGTGCAGGAGGAGAAATCTCTCCGGGCCGAGGCAGCTGGCACATAGTAGGTGCTTCATGAAAGTGCAAATGAAACAGAGTTCCAGGCCCCACCCGTGGCTGAGGTTAGGCTTGGCTAGAGAAGCCCGAGCCAGGCTTGGGAGCAGATGGGCTCACTGAGTGAAGATGTCCCTGATTGACAGCGGCCGGGCAGGTGGGGACTTCAGGAGAGGCTTCCCCCTCTCAGGCCCTTCCTCAGGGTGAGAGCAGCTGCATATGGATGAGCTCAGTGGCCAGAGGCTCACAGGCAGGGCTCAGTAATGCTGCCAGCTTGTTCACGGTCACCCTGTGTCAGACAGCTGCGGGCTCTGCGCTTCCTCCTCCTTGTGCATAGCGTGCGAAGAGAGCTGCTTGGGGTGGGACCTGAAAATCCCAGTGTGTGCTGGCTCTCACTCCCCACTCCAGCACGGGGGCCTTTCCTTTCAATTACTCCCTGGGCACCATCACTGCTTCCTCTCCTGGAAGTGGAGGCCCAGGCTGACCTGCCTGCTGAGCTCCACCTCGGGAGCCAGCTGTGGGGGTCTACATTAACAAGCCCCGTGGAATTGTGAGTGAACCCCATTGGTACTGGTCTCCAGAGGCGAATCTCTGCAGGGGTGGGGGCCAAAGGCTGGGTTTCCCCAGACAGTTTCGCAGGTGTGGAGGCAGAGGCACTACCTTGACCTTGAGTTTTCTATTCCCCCCAACGTGCAGGGTCAGTCTCCAGCGTGTGTGCTGACCAGGCCCTAACAGAGGGGTGGTCAGTGTCTTTGTTGTGTTCGCCTCTCCTGTCCCACCATGGGGCTCCCCAGGTGGTGCCTCGGGCCTCCCTTCACTGGTTTGGATGATTTCTTTCAGGATATTAAATGCTCTTGCCCATGGGTGAAGCTGACAGCTCAGGGAAGGAGAGCTCCTGCCACAACCATGTCACATTTGTTGGGGGCTTTTTAAGAGTCAGGCACGCCCCTCGGCACTGAGATAAAAGACTTAGCCCCTGCCCCAAGGATTGCAAAGTCTTGTGAGGGAGACATGCAAGTCAGAGTAGTAGACAACATCGCAGTGTCCTGTGAGAAGTGTGGTCTCTCTTTGGAGCTACCCTTTGCCAGCACACACAAGTGAAGTCATGAAAATAATGAACTACCTCCACAGGAGTGGGTATCTGCCACTTGAATCCCCCAAGTGACAAATGCAATGCTTCAGCCACCCAGCTCCTCCCCTGGTACCTCTTCACCCCCATCCCACTACGTTCCATCCCCCAATCCAGGAACTAAGGATCAATTCTTAGCCTAGGAGGAGGCCCTGGGGACCCTGACCCAGCGCTTTGGCCAGAGTCCATTTTGTTCTGAGTTTGTGCTCTACTGGGTGTTACCTTTTTCAAATGTCAACTCTGGGTCTGTGATGGACAGCACAGCAGAGGGGTTTGTGACCAAGAAAGAGGGGGCCAAGGAAGGCTATCAGTTATGATGACATCTGAGTTGAGTTTTGAAGGGTGAGGATCTGAGGAGCGTGTGTCAGTCAGCTCTCCTCGGCTCTTTATTTTGTGCTTCTTTGACCCTTGACCTTGAACCTCAGCCCTGTCCCAGACCTTAGACAGCTCTTCTCTTCTGTGGGATGGAGCCCACCTGATCCTAGCTTCAAGGAGATGCTGCTGGGAATCCCTGCGAGGTCTGAACACTCACTGAGCACAGAACCGTGCTCAGGGCAAGAAGAGGGCAAAGAAAATAGATAAAATGCAGCAGACTTTGTTGTCAAGGGATTTATGCTATCATGAGGGAAGCCAGGCAAATAATGCCTAGATACACAGGTGACAGGATCATATACATACATCAGCAGCCACCCAGAAATAATTCCCCAGTAACTGGAGGGTGAGGCTGGGATCGCTGAGTGACTGCAACTGGGTGGTGATGGTTGGATGCAAGCTTAGTGGAGAGAGGAAGATGTGGCTTATGGGAACCCCGGAAGGAGACGTCCAGATCCACAGACATTCGCTGAGTACGCAGGAGCTGTCAGGGAGAGGAGCCAGTGCTGGGTGGCACGTGGTTTTTTTTTGGCTGACTTGTATAGTGCAGGCTGGGTTATAAGAGGAGGAGGAAGCAGTGGGTAGAGGTGGGGGAGGGGGTGTTTGGGTGGGTCCCAGTCTACATGCATGTCACAGCCTCCACCATTGTGGCTATAAGCAGGGTCACTCTTCCTGCCATGGTAGCCCCAGTTCTTGACCTCAATCCCTGCACAATCCAGGGACTGCTTTTCTTTTCCGAGGGGAAAATAAACATTCTTTGAGCACTAACATATTTCAGGCAATGTGCTAGGTCTTTTACAAACACTATTTTAGTTTGTGGTTATGACTCCTCCATGAGGTCAGCATCACTATCTCTATTTTATAGATGAGGAAAGTGAGGCCATAGAGATTTCCCAGCTCGTCAGTGACAGGTGGAGAGTCAAGCCCAGTGCTGGCCCCAAAGCCCATTATTTTTCCATTCCACCTAACTGCTTCCGAAAGTCCAGGGAAGAAGAGGCGTGATGATGCTTGGCAGGCTGACGTCTCTGTTGATGCGAGCACACCTCTCTTAAGAAGCTAGATTTTTCACTTTCTATGACAGGAAGATGAGGGAACCCAGAAATAAGGGGAGTGAGAATCACAACAGCACCTGTGTAGGTCCCATTAGCAGTCCCCTTTCCTCTCAGCTTCCGTCTGGATTTGAGCCTCGGGGAAGCATCTCAACAGTACAATGCATTGTCACAGAGAACAGAGAGAAAAGGCTGCTTCTGTCCTCAAAGGCTCTGTGGCTCTTCATAGACTCCCTTCCCCTCAGTTATAGATTTCCTGCAGGGTTAAGGCTTTCTAATAGAAGTTTTGGTTTGGTGTGAGAGGCTTTTGTTAGCCCCCGTGGGGTCTTGAGCCTGCGAGGGACACGTTCAATGTCATCTTTGAGAGAGTGGAGCCAAGAACAGGATAGAGCACAGAGACTGGAAGCTGAAAGGCCTCCAAAGAGGTTGTTGTGTTCTGCGCATGAGGCTCTCTCAGATAGGGGCTGTGGAAATAAAAGACAAGGGAAATTACTAGAAATATCAGGAAGGAGGGATTGGTAGGATATGAATCTAAAAGAGTGGAAGATGTCAAAAGTGTCTTGGACAGGCACAGTTAATAGATGGTTGCTTTCACTGTCCCCCCATAACTGTGCCCATGGCAGACATCACTAATTGATCACAGCTCTTTTTCCTGCTCAACCTCAGACTCTGACTAAACACAGCAGTCTGTGTTATCTTTTGCCGACCCACTGCCATCATACATACGTTGAAATCTAGTCAACCTCTTTGCTGTGATGTTTCAAGCCAGGGGGACTCAGCGGAGGTCGTTTGGGAGAGTTTGGGAGGTAAGAGGGAGCTGTTCTGTTCTTATTTGCTCTTAGGAGTCAAAGGGAATGCATATTGTGAGAACAAGATCTACAGGACAGGGAAGAGGTCAGGCGTCAAGGGTAGAGCTGTAGAGCTGGAATTAATCTCTAATTAGGTACTAATTGAAGTCATGTGAATAGAGAGATGCCTTTCAAGAGGGTGAGGATATGGGGAAAAGAACAGATGGTTTATTGCCAGAGGAAGGGAAACTGGTCACGATGTTGAAGCAAGGGAGGGAAAAGTTCACAAGAGAGAAACCTGCATTTTCATCACTTGGATGAGGAAGACCATCTATCTCTCCAGCCCCTTAAATGAAAACCTCTGGAACCTTCAGAGATTGCAGAGCTAGTTTCCTTGCAGATTACAAGGGCTAATGTTAATTCGTTCCTTTCAGGTCCCACATGTAAGTTGGTGTTTCTTCCAGTGCTCAGGTCTTTAAAGGAACTGGCCTCAGGACCTGCCTCCCTCCTGCAGCCCCGTTCCATGTCCCTCTTCAGCTGTGGGTGCAGCCCACCCTTCCTCCTCCATCCTGTGACTTCTCTCTTCTCTGTGGCTTGGTCACATGCTGGCTTGCCATGCACAGAGGAGAGAACCCAGCATCTGATGGTTACCTTGACTAATCACTCTGACACCCGCAGGTTCCGGAATAATTATTCCTACAAAGTCAAGGACTCCCTTTCCTCCCAGTGACCTGGAATTACCCTCTAACGATGAAAATGCCCCGAGCTTTGGAGCGACTTTTCTGCATTAACTCTGAGGCACAGTTGCAGTGAGGAAATCTACCCTTTTAATAGAGGAAAATATTGCCCTCGTAAGTCTTTATGCAATGCACTTGAGCTTAATGCTCACTTACTAATTCGCCTTTATAACTTCCATATTGAGTGAATTAAGTCCTCCATGCGGGTAGTTATTAAAGAAGTGATAAGTGCTTTATAATTCAGTAAAGGGTTGCCTGGCCATTTCATATTTTCCTAAGGAAATTGGCCACCCGAAGGGCAGCACTCTCAGAGCCCCCTGGGGCCAGCTGATCTTAGGCACAGAGCTGGCAGTGTTGGATTACTTTCAAGCCAGCTGCTCTGGCCTGGACCAATCTCCTTCTTGCTCAGACATTCTCCTCCAAGGCATATTGGGAGTAAGGGTCAAACCCAATGTCTCTCTCCCTATCTCGGGCTGTTTCTACTCTTGATCAAAGACCTCCATTTTCTCTCCTGGTTCAAAGTTAAGATGTCTAGTAGGTTTTATAATCAACATGGTTTGATTCTCCTCTGTAGACAGGAGATTTTTCCCAAGGCCCACAAAAGCTCCAACCCCCTGACCCCAACCTCATGGGCACAGCTTGCTTCTTTAAACCTTAGTCTTTTCAAATAGTTGGAAAAAGTGCTGGTCCTCACCAAGACCTTGGTAACCATAGCTTTTTCATGACTTGCTGCAAGGTTGTGGGGTTCTGAAGAGGGAAAGTCATTCATTAATTTGTTCATTGAAATTTTCTACTGTGTTTTAGGAACTGGGCTGAGTATTGTGGATATGAGAACAAGTGAACAAGACAGATAGATTGCCTGCCCTCATGGGGCTTGCATTCCATTAGGAGAGAGACAAAATAAACAAGTAAATACATGTTGTAGTTCATACCTGAGACTGGGTAATTTATAAAGGAAAGAAGTTTGTCAGACTCAAGGTTTTAGAGGCTGGGAAGTCTAAGAGCATGGTGACAGCTTCTGGTGAGGGCCTTCTTGCTGGTGGGGACTCTGCAGAGTCATGAGGTGGAATAGGACATCACGTGGTGAGGGGGTTGAGTGTATATGTCAGCTCAGATCTGCCTTTTTCTTCTTATAAGGCCAAAAGTCCCATCATGGGGACCCCACCCTTATGACCTTTTCTAATCCTAACTACCTCCCAAATTCCCAACCTCCAAGCAACATATGAATTTGGGAATTAAGTTTTCAACACATAAAATGTGGGAGACACATTCAAACCAACCAGCACATAAGTGAGATAATTAGATATTTTGACAAGTGATATAAAGGAAATATCTAGAGCAGCATTTCTCAACCTAGGCAGTACTGATGATATTTTGGATCAGATAATTCTTTGTTGGGGTGTGTGTGTGTCTGTCTGGTGCGTTGTAGGATATTTAGTAACATCCCTAGCCTCTACCCACTAGATGCTGGTGGCACCACTCCAATAGTGACAATCAAAAATGTCTCCATACATTGCCAACTGTCCTCTAGTGGCACAACCCTCCCCTGATTTGGGAACTCTAAGTCTAGAAAAAGTTATAGAGAATTGTTGTAGCTTGTTTGGTCTGGGAAGGCCTTTCTGAGGAGGTGACATTTTAGGGGAATCCTGACGGTGGCATCTTGGCTGAGGGAAAAATCCAATGCAGAGGCCCTGCGAGGAGAGAAGGAAGCTGGCGTTTTATAGACCAGAAAGGGGGCCAGTGAGGCTGCCACCATGTGAATAAAAGGGAGCTTTGTGTGAGCTGAGGGGAGAGTGGCTTGAGCCACATCACGTAGGAATCATGTAGGACTTTGCCAGTGGTGGTGGAATTTTATCCAAAGTGCAAGAGCAGCAGAAGCTGTTGGAGGTTTTTCTTGGCTGGTTGGTTGTTCTGGTGGTGGTGGTGGGGCATGACAAGATTTATGTTTCAAAAAGTTCATTCAGGGCAGAGGTCTCGTGAGAGATACACACTAAGGTGCTATCAGCACATAGATGGTGTTCAAGGCCACGCACCTGGGTGATGTCACTTGAGCCAGGGAAGAGGAGGTGAAAAGAGGGGCCCCAGAGTGAGACTTGGCAGACTCCAGCTCTTAGGGATCAGATAAAGAATATGCGATCAGCAAAGGAAACTAGGAAGGAATAGCCAGAGAGTAGAAAGAAACCCAAGAGAGAGAGACAGTAGTCAAGGAAGCCAGAGAGAAGAGAATGTTTCAAAGGAGAGAATGGTTAACTATGTAAAATGCTGCCAAGAGATTGGGTGACTGGACCACAGAGAAGCCTATTGGATTTGCCAACGTGGAAGTCACTGGCAACCTTGACATGTAGTTTCAGTAGAGTGGTAGGGACAGGAGACAAACTGGGATGAATAATCAGAGGGAGATGAGGAGGTAGGCCCCGTGAGTGTGGACAGTTGTTTTGAAAACGTTTGCCATAAAGAGGAATTAGAGACAAGAGTGGGTAGCCAGAGGAGGACACGGAGTCGAGGAGGGTTTTTTTGGGTGAGCTTTACTGAACATGTTTGTATGCTGATGGAAAAATCTAGTAGAGAGAGGGTGGGGGTATATAGGAGAGAAGGGGAAAAAAATAAATGAGTTCTTGAAATGGTGAGAAGGACTGAGGGCCAGGGAGAAGGAAGGTCCACACGGGGAGCTGATAGACAGCTAAGCCCTTAAGTTCCCTCACTGGCCCTTGTGGGGGTTCATTCATTCATTCATTCATTCATTCACTTACTCACTCACTCCCACTTCAGCACTGGAAGCACAGACTCATGGCCACTGCCCTTAGAAAACTCATGCTCTGGTGAAGGACATAGTCATGTGGGGAAGGGAAAGATGGAAAAGATGTGCCAAGGTGCCAAGGGCTTTCCTGTCTACTCCTTGTTTGGTGCAAGGGGGCCCTGCCTGCCTCTCCACTCCTGATACTGATCCTAGGCATCAGAATGAGAACTGGCCTTGGGACAGAGCTGTGTATATGGGGCTCTCAAGACCTCTGGGATTACCTCCCTGTTGCTGGGCCCTGTAGTCATTTTTCCAGGATGCCTGTCCATGACCGGGATGTTCAGTGGTGTGCTCTGGGCCACATCTCTCCTCAGAGATCAAGTTCAGGGTGCCTGTGGGGTTGGACCAGGGCTCTGGGCTATTCAGGGGGCCAGGGTGAGGGCCGTGCATGTGCTGAGTGTGGGGATCCCCTGGCAGTGAGGTGGGGCAGCTGCTCCTGTTTGAGATTCTGGGGGTGAGTAAGTGGTGAATAAGACAGATAACGATCTGTTCTCATGCATCATTGCTCTAATGTAGAGACACTGACGAAAATACGTAATCAAATAATCAAATAAGACAATTATAGATGGTTATTAAGGGCTGTGAAGGACATAAACAGGGGCTTGTTCAAGGGAACGACTGGATGAGAAAAGGGAGGGCTGCTAACACAGGGGACCAGGGCAGGCTTCTCTGAGAAGGGGAATTTTAAGTGGAGACCCGAGGCATTGGAAGGAGCCAGAGAAGAGTGTTTCATGTAGAAGGTTTGGTTAGGATTAAGCGTGGCATGTTTGAGGACCAGAAGGCAGGCTGGTGTGGCTGGAGCACACAGGAGGAGTGGGATAGGAGGGGCCATAGAGGTGGCTGGTGGCCCGCTCGTGCAGAACTTTGTGGGCATGGTGTTTGGATTTCACGGTAATAGCAAAGTGTGATGGCAACAATATAGATTGTTGAAGAAGAATGAAAGGAGGGAGGCCAGTTAGGAGGTGCTGGCTGTCCTCCAGGTCAGAGGTGATGGTGACCTGGTGCGCTGATGTGTGGGCAAGCGGGGGTTGCCATCCAGCAGCAGCCCAGGCGGCAGCAGTGAGATTGGAGAGAAGCAGATAGACTGGGGAGGGGTAGGGCAGTCTGGTCCTAGCTTGGGGTTCAAGCAGAACAGCCTGGACTGCCTGGTGAAACATCGCTCCTGGGAGTCGGCCTTTTCTTAGTGGGTTGGCAGAGAGGGTGTGCCCTTGATCTTTTCTGCTGTTAGGAGATACAGCATCTTACTTAGCACCTGAAGCACACAGGTGTGTGCACAAATGTTCCTCATTCCTGGCACAGGCTTTGGCGTGGATCAGGAAGCCGGCACAGAAACTGTCGTCTCCCATCTGTTCTCCACATGATCTGAATGTTCCTTTCTGCGGTCCCAGGGGGGTCCCAGATTCAGGGCTGGTTCACCGTGGTCCTTGGTGCACAGCTGCTTGTAGGCTGGTGTGCTAATGTGCTGGCATGCTGGGATCACCAGGCCAAGCCACCCCCCGGCCCTCCTGGCTCTTGGATCTGGCTCTCCAGGCCTCTAGTACCTCCTCCCCCCAACCCCTCCACCCAGCAGCTGTCAAAGGAGTGAGAGCCAGGTGACTTGGCTGGTGTGATCTGATGTAGCTCCTCCCCAGCCTCCTCGGTGCCTGACCACCATGGAACTGTGGCTGCAGACTGTTTGTTTATAATGCTAAACATATCAGATAATTGAAAGCTAATGCTGCTGTCTGGATCACTAGACATAATAGGCCTGGATAATAAATCAATTTCCTCATTGCCCTACAAGCTTTGAAGTCAAATGCATGGCACATTTTGTGAGTTTGTGTGTGTGTGTGCATGTGTGTGCTCCAACACTGACATGGAATTCTGGGCTAGTTTCCCCAGGCACCCAACTCTATACTGCAGTTTGAACCTCCCTCTGCAGGATGCAGGTGAGAAGGTGATGGGAACCTCATGTCTGACTGGGGCCAGTCTGGATGGAAGGGACACCTGTGTGCAACCTTGTTTTCTGAAGCTCTTGAGTGCTGTGTTGGAGGAATGGGGTTCTCATATCCAATACAAAATAAATAAAAAAAAAATCACCCTATAAATAACGTCAAGGAAACACTAGTTTCAGCTGCCTCCTGCCAGGTTGCACCTGCAAGAGCGGATCTACTGCACATAATGTGAGAGGTGTAACATAGGTACCACCAGGTGAATGCGAATTATGATTGCACCTCCAGGAAATCTTCACTTATCTGGTAACCTCAATTATCCAGAAAGGACATCGTAAGCAAACAAAGGTACATATCTACCTATCTACATATGTGTGCACGCATGTGCATGTGTGTGTATGAATTTTTTCATATCCCCTTAGATCTTATTCAGATTCTATTTACTCTTACTTAATACACAGCTCCCACAACAGTAAAGAGATGAGTATTTACTGCACTAGTGCTGTGCGTCAGGCTGAGGTGAGGACTGGGCACTGCCTCTTCCAACCCTCACAATCGGCTTCAAGTGCTGAAGCTCATGCTACCTTCAGGTGCCAGCTCCTAACCATTGTGCTACAAGGAGCTGCAGAAGAGACTGGTCACAGCATGTTGGAAGGGAGGAGGGGTCCTGGGGACAGCTGCTCAAGAGGTGGTGGCTCACAGGCTGATATCAAAGAAAGAGCCAGAAAATTGGTAAAAATGGATGCACTAGCTGTTAGAATCAGAAAGCATATCAGGGTAGGGCCTGTTGGGGTGGGGGTACAAGTTCTGCATACATCAAAATCCTCTGAGGGCTCCGCTGGGTGCTAACTAGCCCAGCAGACTAGTGAGGTAGGTCATGATAATGTAGGGTCATCAGAAAAAATGTAAATCGTGTTCTGTCTGCTCTGCTGAAAAAGGCAAAGAGGTGTGTAATGCATTTTAAGGGAAAAAGAGAAACATCCAGCAAGGAAGTTGAAAATGCATTTAAATTTAGTTGTCTGGAAAATTTGGTTATGAAGAACAGTAACAGTGAAAATAACAGCAAATCTGACAGCAGGGGAGGAGAGGGAAAAGTCTGAACAGTGAGATGATACTGGGCCTGTGACGGCTACAGGAAGGGAGGATATTCCTAAGTTCCATCAGCCAAGCTCCTGTCTTGCCAGGTGCCCAAGTGGCCAGGAAGTTCAGCCGGGTGGAGGGCACCTTGTCTCTCTTGCTGGCTCCTCCATCTATCACCTTAGCTCTCTGGGGTTAGAGAGCGGTGGATATCTCAGTGTCCTAGAATTTTCTGTGTAGAGGAGGTATAAATATTAAACATTAAATATTGGAGGCAAAAACAACCCTTAAACATATCCACATGAGATGTTTCTAATTAAAATGTGGACCACAGAGTCTGTAACATCTAATTTTTAGATGCTTGGAGATTGCCAATTCATTTCCATGTCGTCCCAAGCCAAACAGGAGGGAGAGAAAGCTATGGTACAAAAGTGCAATCTAATTTATCCTAGCACAAAGGAGTTTTGTATTCTTTATGGGTGTACCGATTCATATTTAATTTATGCCATGTCTCATTACAAAAATGGGTATGAGACATCTATCTGTTGCCCTCGGTCTCCAGGATTTGGTGTTGCTGTTGTGAATCATTGAAAGTGGTATGTTTCTGAGTTTTCTGATACTGCTGAAGAGACTGCACAGCCACCCTCTATCTTTGTGCTGCTGAGCCTGCCTGGCAGCATCATGGCCTTTAATCATGGAGGTCCACTCTGACTTCACCGAGGTTTTTGAGCTGCAGTCCTAATCCTGGCTCTGACTCTTAGGTCCACATGGTCATTTATTAGCTCCCCTTCCCCCTCTCTCTAGAAAAACGGTGCACATTAGCTCTTGGCAGAGCAGAGTAGTGATCCTGTGGTGTCATGGATGGCAGTGGTGAGAAGGTGGGGACAGGGCATTGAACTGACCCTCTGGGTGGAGAAGTCCAAGAGAGGAGCTTTTGGTGAAGGGAAACGGCTCTTGGCCAGTGGATTCTAGCTTAGAGCTTGGTGAAAAGGGGCCAAACTGCTTCTGGAATGGGTAGCCTGGCTTGGGCCATGGTCCAGTGGGCTAAAGAGCCCTTAATTTCCTCTCAGATACTGCCCTTGGCTTGAGAGGGTCCTGGGGGCCACGGCTGTCCATTTTTTCCGCTCACCCAGACTCAGGGTCCTAGAGGCAGACTTTTTTTGTTTTGGCCCAAGGCCTCGTAGTGTTTGCTGAAAAGCAGTCATTTTTCAAAATTGATGTTGTTTTAAGCCATGGGATGCTTGCTTTCATGGCAATCTTAGGCAAAAGCTTTATGATAAAGCAAGGCTTCTCAATCTTGGTATTATGGACATTTGGGGCTGATAATTCTTTGTTGTGGGGAGCCGTTCTGTGCATTACAGGTGTTTAGCAGCACCCTTGGCCTCTACCCACTGTATCCCAGTGCTATGCTCTTTCCCCAGTTGTCATAACCAAAAATGTCTCCAGACAGGGTCAGATGTCCTCTGGGAGGCAAAATCACTTCCGCCTGAGGACCATTGTATTAAGAGACTAAAGTGGAGGTAATTTATTTAAAGTAGGGGTGAGAGCCTGGAGGGCTACCTCTTTGACCTCTCCCCACCTCCTCCCCTCCCTGTTCCTGATGGCAGCATGGACAGCAGCCAGATTGAGCACAGGGCTGCCGGTCTCTGTGGGTGCCGCCAGCCCTCGCCATGCACCCATGTTCCCCGCTTGCTCTGTGTTCTTCTCCCCTGCAGCGGGGGTGGGTTTGTAGGATGCCTCGGTGGGGATGGGCTGGTCCAGCCTGTCGCAGTGTTCAGGTGCCTGAGCTTCCTTTAAAAATGTGAAGTTATTGATTGTTTTTCAACACAAATGCTTTATAAAAACAATCTGGACAACCCAGAAAAGCACAGGAGAGGAGGAGGCACATGCGATCATACTAGGTTGAGGTAGCCACTGTTTACCATTAACAAAAAGCAAACCAAACCTGCTCTCCTATTTCATCCTATTATTTATTATACTTTTTAGAGCCTGCCTTTTCCACTTCAACTCATGGCCTCCCTAATAGCACAAACCAGCCAGCAGAGTTACCAAGTGGTGAGTCACAGGAGAACCTGGCAGGTGCTCTGTTGATGTCATCCGCAAATGTCAGGGCTGCACCTTCGCCATCCGGCTCCTCCTGGGAAACTGCCCTGACGCGGTCGTCCGCACATTCCTTGAACATGTTTATAAATTTTTGCTTGAATCATTTTCCTGGAGGTCATGAATGACAGGTTTTCTACCCCTTCCTTTCTGCCATGTGGGGTTTTTATCAATGATTGCTGAGAAATGACAACTTCCAGCAAAATTTGCATGATGCCATTTTTAGCTTGGAAACTGAGAGAAGACTGTTCAGCCTCTGGGAGGCACAGGGAAAAAAATAATCATCATGGCTAGCTCTTCCTGAGGACTTCATGTGTGCCCTGCACTGCCATAAGGACTTTATGGCATAGGCTTTCAATCAACACATCATTCTCATGAAGCAGGTATTTTTATCATCTCCATTTGACAGATGAGAAAACTGAGGCATAAACAGGAGAAGTAACCCGGACAGGGTCACATGGATAGAGGGAGTGCTGGGGTCAGGAGGTGCATCCTGGCAGCCGGGCTCTAGGACGGGGGTCAGCAGCCTTTCTTTGTAAAGAGCCAGACAGTAAATATTGCAGGCTTTGTGGGTCATCTGGTCCCTGCAGCAACTACTCACCTCTGTCATTGTAGCTTGAAAGTGGCCATAGATAGTATATGAATGGGAATGAACACAGAAATTTGAATTTCTTGTAGTTTTCACATGCCACAAAATATGATTCTTCTTTTGATTTTTTTAAAAATGTAAAAGCTGTTCTTACCTCTAGGGCCATACGAAAAAGGCAGCATGCTGGATGGGCTATAGTTTGCCAACCGTTATTCTAGAGCCTTGACTCCTAACCTCACCATTGCACTGTGGCTATCAAAATGCTATTCCCGGGCCGGCCAGTGGTGCACTGCTACAGTGCGCCGCTTGGGAGCGCAGTGGCGCTCCCGCCGAGGGTTCGGATCCCACATGCAGACCGGCCGCTCGCTGGCTGAGCGAGGTGCGGGTGCAACACCGAGGGTTGCGATCCGTTGCCGGTCACGAAAAAAGACAAAAAAGGAAAAAAAAAATGCTATTCCCTGGGCCGGCCCCATGGCTCACTTTGGGAGAGTGCGGCGCTGGTAGCACTAAGGCCGCAGGTTCGGATCCTATGTAGGGATGGCCGGTGTGCTCACTGGCTGAGCGTGGTGCAGACCACACCGTGCCAAGGGTTGTGATCCCCTTAAAAAAAAAAAAAGAATGCAATAATGATTGACAGCTCAACCTTCATAAGAACACATTTATGGAATTCTAATGTGGGCTGAGAAAAATGATTTCATTTATTTAAACAATTTGATTGATAGCCACTTATTGAGAGCAGATTCTTGAAGGAAGCTAGGTTCCCATGAATGAATGGTGCTCTGTACAAACACTGTGATCTGCCTGGTCATTTCTATGGACCAATGGCCTGGGGAATACACTGGGGGGACCCAGTGGCATAGATAGTTCTACTCCTTCTGACCTTCTTTTTCATTTGTAATGTTGCCACTGTCCCTGCCCTGGTGGGATCAGACCAAGCAAGCTACCCTGGGGCTCTGAGGCTTCCATGGAGAAGACCTTAGAATTGAGACCCATTACCAACCTGTCCACCTGGTCCATGTCCCAGGCAGATACCAGTGTCTCTGGCTGCTCAGCAGGGCCTCCAAGAGAATGTGGTACAAAACGGGCTCCCGGCACACCTTGTCACTGTGTGGCTCTGAAATGTATCCAGAGGGCCTGGCAGCCACCATCCTGCTCGCTTCCTGGCTCTGGCTCAACTTGGCGGCAGATGGCCGAGCCACAGGGGTGGCGGGGCTGGAGTGGAGACGTCTGGGGAAGGTGGCTGTCACTTTTCTGTCCAGAGTGTGTCTTGGGTAGCTCTGTCCTAGGGTGAGCTGTCACCTCTCTGCACTCTTCACTAAGATGGTATTTAGGCCTCATGGTCACTGACCAGAAGGTCTAACTCTGGGAGGGTGGGGGCGGGCAGTGGAAGGCCTTTTCCTGGGATCCTTTGGTGCTCTGGGATAGCAGGTGTGTACGAGTGATCATCTTTCACCAGCTTTAGAGCTGGAAAGGGCCTTGGTAATCCGTAGCCTAATGGTCCTCAACCTGGGGACCCCAAAAGCAGTAATGAGGGATGTTTGTCCCTGGCATTTTGTCAGTATCAAAAGAACTAACAGAAATCAGACCCATACCCATGACAAGCCTTTTAATTGCTAATAGAACTGTTGAATTTCTTTGCTTTGGGCTGGAATGTATGCACTGGGTGAGTTAGCACTGGTTTGTGTCTGTTGATAAAAGGCTCTGGTTAACACTGATTTATATCTTTGATTAATAAATACAAGAAGATGAATTAATTATTACTTGATAAACGTAGTGTGCTTGCTAGACAGAAATCTCCTGAAACATGAGATGCCTTGTGAGAAAGTTCTAAAAGGAGATTTTCGTGATGAAAAGGGGGAAAACTGCTGATCTAATGCAGCCCTCTCTCTTTACAAATGAGGAAACGAGAGACCCAGGAAGTTCAGGCACCCACTCAAGGCCACTGGCTACTTAGGTCTCAGGATGAAGCGAGACTTCCAGTCTCACATTCTTTTCATGGCACCATGGTGCCTCGCCGCGCCGGTGCTAAGGTGGCCCTCTCCTCTCTGGAGTGAGCTCGGCCAAATCAAGCCTTTGATTTTCTTGAGGTTCAGGATGGACTGGGCTGTGATCACCCAAGTGGGGCTGTCAGTGTCTGGACCTGGTGGGCACCTGAGGCAGGTGTTTGTCCTCCATGGCTTCTCTACCCAGAAACCATGCCTGCTAGCAAGCCACCTCCTCCTTTTTGTAAACCATGTCATGTGTATGTTCTTTATGGGCAGGAACTAAGAAAAAAAAGAGCCTGCTCTTAGGACATCTTAAAAAAGGGAAAAGAAGGAAAGGCAACAGAGGGAAACTGAGTCAGGAAGACATGCAGGGAGATTTGGTTTCAAGTCTTTAGAGAGTGGAGTCTTTCTGGAGCTAAGGGGGACACATTAAATGCTGTCTGTGGGCCAGGCACGTTGAACCAATGATTCCACTTAATGCTCATAATGACCCTGTCAGGCCACTGGTGTGAAGGCCACCATGCAGAGGAGGAAACTGAGGCTCAGAGTTATCTGGTAACTTGCCAGAAGGCCTGGCTCGCATTGACTGATCCAGGATTCAAACCCAGGTCTCCCCGGCTCTAAAGCCAGCACCGCTGTTCTGCTGTCCCAGCTGACCTGACCTTGCCTCTCTCCTCCTCCCCGCAGACACATAGAGAACTGGCGCAGTCTGCACACGCTCAATGCCGTGGACATGGAGCTCTACACTGGACTCCAAAAGCTGTGAGTGCGCCAGGCCACAGGAGGGGCCTCTCGCGGTGGGAGGGGTGGGGTGTCACCTGTTCACCTTCTAGGTGACAGGTGTGGCAAGGCTGCCATCTGCGCTTTCCCCCTTGAGTCTCCTCTTTTGATGGAGTTGGCATAACCCACTCAGGGGGTGTCAGAGGCTGTCTCTTCACTCCCCGCATTTCCCCCAGGCCCAGAGAGGTGAGGTGCTGCAGGAAGTCCCTCCTGAGGTTCGGGTTTTAAGGCAGGCCTTGCACCCAGGCCTGCAGGGCTAGTCTCTTCCTTCAGCCTTATGCTTGACTGATGAGCCCCGCAGAATACCAGCTTTCCCAATGACTCCTCCATTGGACGTCAGTGCTAGTGGCTTTGGGACCTGGGGTGGGATGGGGAGAAGGTGCCAAGAGCTGGACCAGCCTTGGCCCCTGCTCTTACTCACTCGGCAGGGTGGGTAAAGAGCAGCTGCCTGCACTAGCCCAGCTCCCCTTGGGGGGTGTGAGCCCGGGTGCTTCCCATGAGCACCCCTGTGGGGCCACTCTATGATAACTGGTGATGAAGAGATGCAGACAACCCATGGGGGTCTGCAGGTCCCATCTTGGCCTGACTTCTGCCAGCCTCTGCCCAGAGCAGACGTTCTGCTGCCCTTTGAGCTCTGCTGACCCTCTTTTCCTCTCTGCCCAGGACCATCAAGAACTCAGGACTTCGGAACATCCAGCCCAGAGCCTTTGCCAAGAACCCCCACTTGCGTTACATGTGAGTAGAGCTGGGCTGCAGGGTGGTTGGGGGCACATGACAGGGAGAGAATCCTGTGCAGTGAAGCCAGAGGCCTGAGATCTAGACCTGGCTGTGCCACTGTGTGCCCTTAACTTTCTTGGGCCTCCGATTTTGCCTTGTAAAATGAGGATTTTGGATTTGATGATATCTAAGGTTCCTATGAGAAGGGAAAGTCTAGGACCAGGGCTTAGAGGGAAAGTCTTCTGACTCCCAAGACTTTGTTCATGTTTCATGATGAAATTTGCAATTTTATGGGAGTGTACATGATAGGAAATTCCACTTATATGTAGTGTGAATACTACACTTCTATGACAATTTGTAGGTTCTGAGAGAGAGAGAGAGAGAGAGTGTGTGTGTGTGTGTGTGTTGGGGTCGGGGGTTGGACGAAGAGGGAAAAACAAGACCAGACCAAATGTTATATATAAATAGATTCTGGGTTCAATGGTAAGAGCTCAGAGAAGTAGAGACACCTGTATAAGGTCACACAGCTTTGGTTAGCACTTCCGTGCTGGAGGTCACATGGCTATGTGGGGGTTCCTGTCTGTGCCTCCCTCTCCCCATCACTCCCCTCTCCTGCCTGCCATGTTTGACAGGTGAATGGCACCTTCAGGGGCTGGCTCTGGCTGGATCTAGCAGGGACAGACTCACAAAAGCCTGACGCTTCCTCTCCCAGCCTATTCTGGGTTGATGGACCCTGGGATTCAGTGAAAGGACTGCCATTTCCTGGGGAGAAGGTGGGCATGAAAGGAAGCCTAGGGTGAGTGATCAGGGAAATGCCAACCCCCTGCACCCTCGGGGGCATACTTGTTGTCTGGGTCAACTCTTCTTCAAGAAGAGTGGCCATCCCAGACATCCACTGGCATGTTCCTAAATGGCAGAGATTCTGCAGGAACCAGGTCTGGTGGGGTCTATTGCATTTGGGGAGAAAATAGAGGAATAGTGTGTAGACTAGCCTTTCCTTTGGCCAGTTGAAAGCTTTACTGACTGAGTCACTTTGCAATTGACAGTGGAAGGGCGCCCGGGTGGGCTGGATAGAAACCTCCTAGGAGGAGGCAGAGCATCTGAGGGAAGCCATCGGGAAGAGGAGGGTGGGCGCGGGGGGAAAGGAAGAAATCGTAGAAAATTGTGGTGGGGAGTTGTTTCTCTTTGGGGGGTCCTGGCCTTACCCTCGGGACCTTGTGTGTTTTCCTAAGCACATAGTGAGTGTTCGATAAATATTTGTTCACCAGTAATGGCCACCTGTGCTTTGTGCTGAACTTTCTTTCCTCCCTCTGGAAACAACCAGCTCTATGGCCCTTGCTTAGGGCCTGATGTGTTAGCTGCGGGGGACTGTGACCTCCCTGTCAACTGTCTAATTTAGCTGCTGCCCCCTTGCCCTAGTCTAGCCTCTGTGGTGAGAATATCCTGATGTGTGTTCTTTGCAGCTGGAGGCATAGCTGGGACCAGAGGAGGGCCTTGGACCAGATGTTCCAGGTGTTTATTTTATTGGGGATGTGGATTTCTTTGTAAAATATCCCAAGGGAAGAAGCTCTGACATCTGAGAAGTCTCCCTTTTCATAGGAACTCATACAAGGGTCACAAAGCCAAATGCCCATGGTGGACCAGATATGGACAGTGGAGGCTGGGGACCATGTGTCCCCACCACAGGTGCAGCCAGCCAGCAGTTCCAGCTGACTGCTGACATGTGGAGGTGGGGCTCAGTGTTGCCAGACTTGTTTTTTCAAGAAAAGCTGGAGATCCATGTGAAACCACATAAGTTTCAAATGCTGGTGACAAAAAACAAAACCTTTGACTGTGTGGGCCAAATGAAACTGTCTGTGGGCAGAATATGGCATGCAGAGTGCCAGTTTGTTGTGGAGGGTCATACTTGGGGAGGACAACTGTCAATGTGGGAGAAGCTCTGTCCCATTTGAGGAAAGGGGCTGGGTGTTCATGCCCCAGAGCTTTCTAGGGCATTGTGTTCCCTGCAGCTCTCGGGGAGATCGAGAGGGCTTTGGGACCCATCACATTTCTACAGGCCACAGAAGTGGGAGCAGGGGTGCCTCTTGGGCTATGGGGGTCTGTGAAGTGCATTGTACCAGAACATGCCTTTGTCTTACCTTTGAAACACCTGCATGAGGGCCGCGACCCACCATCTCTTTTGGGATGATCTGGGGTCTTCTGGGTGGTGGAAGCCATAGAGGCAGATGGGGCTTTGCAAGATTCCCAAGGCTTTGGAGTCAGGGGGGGTCTGGTTGGAGTAGGGTCTGATGATACCAGTGAACCTGCCCATGACCTTGGGCCCTGTCTTCTCTGGGACACGTTGTCCAGCTCTTGCCAGAGTACTTGCTGTTGGCTATAGGGGGATCACCAAGAAGCATGGATCACTATCAGTCCATTCCCAGTTTGGTCTGGCTGCACACTGGGGCCAAGCTGGGATGCTCATTGTGGTGCAAGGTCAGCACCGAGTCGAGGGGCTCTGATAGGTGCTGAGGGGCTTCCAGGGGATCCTGAGGGTCATAGAGAGAGGAGACAATAGGATAAGACATGTGCACTGGCTTCATCCATGGGTTTTATTCATTAACTTTTCCTATTTATGAAGACACACCCCAAATCCTATTGAGTAAATTTCCCGGCAGCTTTGGGACATTTTCTCCTGGCAAATGGGCCAGGTTTCTCTGCTATCTCACAACCTCTTCTATTTCTGTCCTCTAAATGCATTTACAAGTCTTCAGGCCCCAGCTGAGCAATCACAAGATGATCACTTACTCCGGCACTAATTGCCAGGCCCTGGCTTGGCAGCTTTTTCTTGTTTTTTTTCAGGGCAGTGATGAGAACTCTTTTCTTCTCCCCTCTGTACAGAACAAGAAGCAGGAAGTGATATCATGGCCCCTATACTGATGTCAGGCTGTTCAGGTTGTTTGGGTTGGTTCCACCGTCTCCCATGCTGAGCTACCGTCGCACTAGCCAGCTCAATTGTTCCTTGCACCAGAAAACGGACCAACAATGCTAAGGCCAAGTTTTCTGCTGCAAAGAAGCTGGAGATTAGGACTCGGGCCCTGCTTCAAGCTTTATGAGTGACTGACCATCTCCTCTTGACTGCTCCAGCTTTCTCTACCTTTTGTTGAATGTGAAAAATGAGATATTGATTAATATACACCAAGGGGAATCTTTTTCGAGAGACTGGAATATTTGTGATTCTTATATCCCTTTCCTGATCTTAAGCATTTTGGGTTAAAGATCCTTAAGGATAAGGATTTCCCAAATTGGTCATCGGGATAGCTATTTGCTGATCCATGGAGCAGGCATAATAATAGTGTCTATCTAGGGATGGGATGTGGTAAAGATTAAATGACAGGAGGCACATACAGCAGTTAGCCCAGTGCCTGGCAAATAGAGTTCAGAAATGAGAGTTGCGAATAATTATAGTAATTGTTATTATTGGTGGTGGTGATAATAGAATCAAAGAGGAGGGATTAGGTGACCTTGATGGCTATTCTGACCACTTCTTTATTCTGGAAAATCCAGGTTTCTGTCCTACAGTGGAGTCCATCTCTCTAGTGACTGGGATACTCATATTCTCTGGTGTCTTTCCTCCTTGAATCCAGATGAATAAACCCCGATGAATTCTCTGTTCTCTCCACTTAACCTCCCTTACTCTAGGCTATATGTAGATCCTTCCATACACGCTGTTAGTTTCAGCTAGGACCTAAGCAGTTGCGGTTGATGAGCCTGCAGCTTTCTCTATTTCCATCGGATTTGAGGCCATATCCATCATCAGCGCTACTGAACTTGGACTGTTTGCCAAGTCCTGTGAATCCCGGCTCTGCAGCTCGCTACTCTCTCCCGTTATGGGGTTGGTTTTCTCTGGTGAGGCTCACACACAGACTGGATCGCCACAGTCTGGGGTCCCCATGGATAGAGTCATGTAGATGCCTCTCTATGAGTTGAACTCGAATGACAGTAATCCCTTTCATCTGTAGAGCGCTTCATGGTTTTCAAAGTGCTTTCTCATACAATATCTCACTGAATTCTCATAACCATTCTGGGGCAGCGGTGTGGTAGGCAGCCTCACTTTACAGCACAGGAGACAGGCCCCGAGAGGGTCTGACTTGCAAGTAGCAGATGTAGGAATGCTCCTAAGTCCTCTGATTTTCTTTCCAGGAATCTTTCCGCTATACCTTCTGGCCAGATGGGGCAATTCTTTCACAGAAGCAATTACAAATAAATTACTAAGATGTTTAGAAAATTGCATGAATAAGGCTGACATCAGAAGAGAAGAGGGAAAGGCTAATATTGATTGAGAACTTACTATGTGAGAAGGACTGTGCCTTTTGCAAATATGAGCTCACTTACTCCTTACAGTAACTATAAGTTAGGGTTCCTGTGCCCCCATTTCGTAGATGAGAACACTGAGGCTCAGCAGTCATATCTAATTCTTCTAAGGTCATGTAGTAAGTTAGTGGAACAGTCAGGATTTAGACTCCAATCACTTTGACTCTGAAGTCCGTGTGCTTTACTACATCCCAGGAGGGTTTTGTCTCTCTGGTTTTCACAGTGAGAACTTCTTACGGGAGGGGTGGACATCTTTAAAGTTATGTTACAGAGCTGCTATTTTCCCCTGGGGATTGAAAAGAGCTCAGTTGAGAAAGCTCCGTTTTGTGTCCCTTTCTATTCAGGTCAAATCCTGTAACAGCAGTTATTTTACAACCTGAATATCTTTATTATGAAAGATTTCTTAGTGTTAGCCTATGGCCCACTTATTTCCAAGAATATTTAATGTAAGATTCCAGCAAGCCAAAATAATTTATTTAATCCCTTACAGTTGGTTGGGGTGGGATCTCTCTTGTGTTCAGTTTCTTGCTCTTTTCCAAAAAGCTCTGAATGCCAGATTGTTCTGTGTCTCTCTGTTGTAAGCAAACGTGTGCTCGATCTTCAGCTGGGAGAGCCAGCCCCTGGGGTGGAGTGGGGAGGTGGGGAATGTTGGGCAGGATTGTGCCAACTGTGTTATGTGTCAAGGAGAGAAAATCAGCAATGCTGGGTGGAGAGGGAAAGAGGAAGTAGCAGTATTCCTGCACTTTGGGGATACTGGCTGTACAGGTCATACGTCTCTCCTGAGATTATGGGATGAAACATGGTGAGATTGATTTATTATGTGCTGTAAATCACTCAACGTTCTTTTCCCTTGGAATAACCCCCAGTTCTGGGTTCCAAGATGATGTGTAGATATTGTGTCAGTAATCTTTTGCCTCTCTGCCTACCCCTTACCTCCACACTGAGACTTTTCTCCTAGTCCCAAAGGGACTGCGTAACTGGCACGTGGGTCCCCCTCATGGCTTCTCCACAAGTCTCCTTCCTCCTCTGTTCTGTGAGGAGGACTTAGCTGTTGAGTACTGTGTAGCCGACAGTGAGGAGCGTGGGCTCTGGAGACAGGAAGACGAGGGTTCCAGTCCTAGATCTTCCACATCCTTCGGTGAGCTGCTGAGCTTCCGTGAGCTTTGAAGGGAATGTGGGAGCTGCTACTTCATACCATTGTTCTGAGCTTTAAATAAGACAACGCTCAGAAAGTGCTTAATGCAGTGCATTATGAAAGACTCAATATATTTTTTGCTGTTATGAATGACTTCCTCTCTGCTCGTTGGTCTCAAACATAGATAGTTAAAGCTGGAAGGGGCCTTCAAACCAACCTCCCAAATTTATATTCCTGTCCCTGCCCCCTTCCCTGCCCTTTACATTCCTATACGGAACTGCCTACTCGGGTAGCTAAGTCACGTGTCGACCTTAACTTGGCCAGAATGGGCTTCTTGATTTCGTACCATCTCCTCACTCCAAACCTGTTTGCCTCCAATGTTTCTTGCTCTTATAAGTGGTACCATCCACCAAATTGCTCGGGCCAAAACCTTAGGAGTCGTTCTTACACTTCTCTTCCCTCTTCCTGCCCTCTGCCACCCTTCTGCCGTTCATTTTATCCAGTCCATGAAATAGTCTGTGCCTGTCTGCTTTCCTCCCCCTCTGTATCTACTGTCTTGAGCCACCGTCCCCTCTCTTCTGGCACTGTGGCAGTGGCCTCCTAACTTAGGTTTTCTTGCCTCCACTTTTGTCTGCTGCATTTTCTTTTTAACACAGTTGCCAGAGTGATATTTGAAACACATAAATCTGGTGGTGCCACTCTGAGGCTTAAAGCCCTCCAATGACTTTTTGCTTTATTTACACTAAAAGGTAAAGCCTTTACCGTGGCCACGGGCTTCCGAGTGATATGGTCTCCATCTCCCTCTCTGATTCTCTCATGCTCTTTGCTTGCTCTCTCTGCTGCAGACTAACAAGCCTTCTTTCACTTCCTTGAACAAGCTCATCCCCCCCTTTGGAGTTTTTGTGCTTGTGATTCATCTAACCTGGATAAATACCTTGCTCTAAATCTCTGCATGGCTGGGCTCTTATCATTCACTCCAACGTTACTGTCTTAACAAGGCATTCTCTGTCTGCCTAAACTTAGTGGCTTTTCTTCTCCTTAGAAACCTACCACTCTTTATCACGTCATGTGGCTTAATCTTTTCTCGGCCTTTATTGACTATCTGAAAGTACCTCATTCAGTTATTTGTTCAAAAGTTTATGCTTTGTTTCTCCGACTAGAATGTAAGCTCCCATGGAGCAGGACTTTGTGCTGTTCACACAAACGTCCCTAGCACTCAGAACAATGACAGTCACAGGCCAAGTGATTGGTGGCTGTTTGTTGAATGTATGTGTGACTCTAATCTGATTTGATCACTCTATGGATGAGAGGATGGATGTCCTTTTTTTGTTTTGATTTGTTTATTTGAAGAACACAGCTAACTAGCCATGTTAGAATAGCAGATGTTGATTTTATTATTTATTTTATTATTATTTTCGAATATACATATTCATGAGGCACAGAGCTGACCATCAGCACCTGTGCTCAGGATGTGGTCAGCAAATCAATGCTATCAGCATGCCCCCCATCTCAAACTGGAATTGTTCCCATGTCCCCCATCCAACCTCTCCCCAACACTCCTCTCCCTCACCTCTCCACCCCCTGCCCTGCAACCCTAGGTCTGCTCTCTCCCTCTGCAAGTCCAATGCACCACTGTGGTCTTTCTTTCCTTCCTTATTTCTCTCTTAGCTCCCACTTATAAGTGGGGACATGCAGTATTTTTCCCTCTGTACCTGGCTAATTTCACTCAACATAGTTTTCTCCAAGCTCATCCATGTTGCTGCAAATGACAGAATTTCATTCTTTTTAATGGTTGAGTAGTATTCCATGGTGTGTGTGTGTGTGTGTGTGTATATACACACACACACACACACACACACACACACCACATTTTCCTTATCCAATCATCCATTGATGGACATTTAGGTTGCTTTGATACCTTGGCTATTGTGAACAGAGCTGTGATAAACATGGGAGTGCAGGTATCCCTTTAGCATTACGATTTCCATTCCTTTGGGTATATACCCGGAAGTGAGATTGCTGATTAGTACGGTAGATCTAAGAGGATGGATGGATGGATGTCTTGGGTGGAGAAGAATTCTGACCAGGTTCCCTACAGGTAAGAGCTGGGCCAGGACTAGCCCCCAGGTCATGGTACTCTCAGTGAGGCATTCTTTCCATCATATTATTCTGTCTACTTTCCTTGGGTCCTATCTAGTCATAGCTCCTCAGACTTTGATGTGTGGCAGAAACCATTACAGTCCTGTTTAAAAGAAAGGATATATGGGCAGATATTATATGCAAAGCATTCATAGTATAAGAATGTACAAATACATATAATACAGAATCATATTACAGTATCACTCTGCTGAAATGTGATGCAAAAACTTGCAGAAAAGGCAGGCCATCTCTTTGAGCTTTTTTCTCTTACAGCTCTGCCTGCTCAGAGCTTCCATTAAACCTGGTGTTTGAGCTGTTGCCTCTAAATAAGCCTCATCACTAATTTTGTTGTTTTGATGAATAGTTAAGAGTATGTGCTCTTGAACCACACTGCCTGAGTTTAAATTCTGGCTCTATCATATATATCTGTATATCTTGGACAAGTTACTTATATGCATATATGCATATCTGTGCCTTAATCTTTTCATTTGGAAAATGTGGATAAAATGGTCGTTAGCAAAATTAAATGGCTTACTGCATATGAAGATTGAGAAAAATGTCTGGCCTGTAATGTTATTAATATTCTTGAAGTGACAGTGTGACAGTCACCTTTTTGGATGCAGCTGAATAATATGTAGAGGAGTTTGTGAGTCTACCCCAAGAATGCTGCTTGCTGCAGAGAATTTATCAGTGTACAAGATGTGATTCCTGCCCTCAAAACTCACCATCTATTTAGGGAATGTGGGGTCTTGAAAAAGCTGGGGCAATGGCTCCTAATTTTTAAATAAATATATCTTGAGAATGTGATTAAAGCCATAGTCTTTCTTCCCATAAAAAGCTTCATACCTACAAACACACACACACACACACACACACACACACACACACACACACACACACTTCTCACAAATTTTCAGGGCTTTACAGACTTTCCTTGGACTCTGCATTAAGAACCCTTTCTGAGGATGTACCAGAGAGAGGTATGTGGTGCCTAGGATGTGTGGTTTACACCCAGCAGGCCTATGCCATTTAAAAAATACTATTTCAGATGTGACATATGACATTTATGTTATACCGTATTCTCATAAAAGAATGCCTTTGTAATTTATAGTCTCCACTATGATTAAGCTAGGAATATACTGGTTATGGGATTGGGATTTCTCTTTGGGGTGATAAAAATATTCTGAAATTGATCGTGATGATAGTTACACAACTCTGTGAATATACTGAAAGCCTTTGAATTGCATACTTTAAATGTGTGAATTTTATCTCTGTCTGTCTATCCGTCCATCTATCTATCTATCTATGTATCTATCTTGGTGTTCCCATCCTGTGTTCCTTCTTAGCAGACATTTTCAGAGCCCAGGTGGGGCCCACCACGTCTCTTTTTCCTCTGCCACAGGGTGGCAGATGCTAATGTTCCAGATGGAGGCTGCTCCATTAGCCTGAGTCTTGCTGGGAAGATGATGGACGCAAAGCCACAGCTGCCCTTCTGTGGACATGTAGTGTGAGAGAGAAATACTCTTTCATGAAAATGATTAGAAAAAAAGGAAAGAAAAAGCTAACGCAGAATGACAGTGGCTGTAGCCAGTGCATAGAGTTGACAGCTACCTGGAGTGCACGAAACTCTTGGTACTTTAACTGTCACCCAAACTGTCACCCAACTCCACCCTCTCCTGTGCAAGAAAGGGTCTCAGAACACAGGTGAGAGGGACGCTATGCCAGGGATAGCTTTGAGCCTCCTCTAATTTAAATGTATAGAGAAGTACATGGTAAGCAAGTAGTGGTTCTTTATTGGTGGTTGGGGTTGCTTGTGATGTAGCTCACACCTTTGACACGCTGCACAGACAGCTGACATCCTCCAGACAGGGTCTTCTAATGGGTGGCAGTGGAGGAGCCACTGGAAGACTGTAAGTGGGGCTGTTGGTTACAGATGGGCTAGAGTGGCTGGGCGGCTTTCTGCAGGAGGCGACAGTGGAGCTGGGCTTGGAGGAGGGTGTGGGTTGGTGGACAGCCTGCTCATGGCCCAGTGGCTTTTGCTTATTGTGGGATGTGTGAGACTGTTTGCCCCTTGGACTTCCTCTTGGAGCTGTTTAGACACATGTTTGTGGTTCCAGGTCATCACGTCTGGCCATGAGGCAAACTCTGAAAGAATTGCCAGGGGAACAAGATCTGAAAGTGGAGCTATTTGTCAGTGGAGTAGGATTTTCACAGATCTAATGATTGGGGGAGGTTGAGTCAGTACTGCAAGCATGGGTGTGTCTGGGTGGTGGTCAGGAGAGGAGAAGCTGGACTTTGGGCCCACACGATTGTGGGTACTGTTAGTCCTGAGAGGTATTGTTTGGCTACGACAGTGCTGGGTGGACCGTGCCTTGCACATCCCTTTGGCTCTTTCTCTGTGACCTTGGATAAGCTGCTAAACCCATTTAGTCTGTTTCCACATCTCTAAAATGAGGCAGTATTGTAAGTGGTCCAGTCTTGACACCTCCTAGCATTTCGCGAAATTCTTCTTGGAAGAAAGGTTGGAGCTGAGACACAGCTGGGACCACTGAGGGACAGGGCCAGAAGAAAGCCGCTGTCAATTTGTATTGGCCCTACCCACTTTATTCTCCCTCCTCCCTCACCTTTCTGGAGGGGCAGGCATTGCAGTGCAATGAATTCCGAGGACATAGTGTCAATGAATCACTTAGTACACACCCTATGTGTCATTCTATGCTCATAAGAGCAAGTGGACATGATTATTGCTCCCATTTTACAGATGGGGAATTTGGAGCACAGAGAGGTTAAGTGACTTGCCTAAGGTTACACAGCTACTAAATGGCAAAGCCGGGAGCCAATCCGAGGTGGTCTGCCTCTGTAGCTCCAGAGCCTGTCTTCTTAATAAGTCCACCCCACCATCTGTTGGCTGGGACCAACTCGGGTCAACCTGGGCTGTTGTCAGTTTTCAGGAAGCCATCTGGACAGGGGCGGAAGGCAATATGCTCCAGAGCAGCACTTCTGGGAGTGAGGCATTTGGGAAAAAGGCCCACAGGAGGTCACTAAGGGAGTGCCTGAAACCTAGTCCTGCTTTGCGCCTGGTTACCAGCAGGGTCTAGGTGAGTGGGCAAGGCCCCTTAGCCTACTGGCTGGCATTCAGGAAGGCCATTAGTAGATACTCATGCAGGGTGGGTGTTCAGCAAAGATGGCAGAGCCCAGTGCAAGCAGCAGGAGATAAAGCATGCTACGATATGCTGATGCAGGAGCCGCAGACTTCCAGCTCCCCCATTGCAGGGAGCATGGGGCTGCTTTCTGTACACCAGCCCCGGTTGTCTTTGGCCCCAGTCTCAGGCAGGACCATGACTATAGGTGGCACACCCCATTACGAAATCAGAAGATGGGAGGAGGGCGAGGAGGTGGTGTGGGCCAGATTAGATGAACTCTAAGGCTCTGCTCCGACGTCCTGAGATTTTGTGCCTATGCATGCAACTTCAACATCTGACACTTCCTAGTGCAGTCACACCGTGCTATTTCTGTAGATGTGCTTGGGTCCCTGCATTTCATACCCCAGCCCCTGTGGCATCTGATGACACCGAGCAGAGCCTTTATTGTCCTCTTTTAAATGGATCCTTCTTGCTGTTATTGAACCCAAAATGTGTTTTGTATCGCAGAATTCACCATGCTCCGATTTTCAACTGGAATTTCTTAGCCTCCACTCATTTATTGACTGCCTCCAGAGAAAAGTCAATTCTCAGCCCACTCACACCAGTAGTCTCTTGAGACATTGCCTCTCCTGGGCCCTGTAGAGGAATCGCTCCTTCTTCCCTAGTGAGGCAGGTGGCAAGCTTCCTACATAGAAGTTCCTTTTCCTTGTCTACTTTAGTCTGTCCTCCAGACTACCTGTGGTCCTGGGATTACTCATGTCCTCCCTGATAATTTCTTTCCATTTATTTGTTTTGTGGACATTCTGATCCACCCAGGGCAGACGCAATGTGACCCAGATAATATGCCTCACTTGCTGGGCTGCTGCATGTTGTGATATTTATTTTTCAATCCTCTTAGTAGAAAACCCTGAACTCACCTTAGAGGCTGTGTTCTTTCTGATTACAGGTATATCAGTGCTCTAGGATCCTCTGGGCTGAACTTTAAGGGTTTTCTTATAACCTTGTGAGCTCTTGCCTTTAAAATCTCAGTCTAAAGCTGAGTAAACACTCTGGCCTCTGGACTGCGTGTCTCCCAGCCTTGGGGATTAGACAATGTGCTCACATTTTCCAGCCTTGATTATTCTCAATAGATTTTATTTTCTTTTTTCCCCTCCCCTAAGGCTTCATTACATCCCATTTGTCCACATCTCTTTTCTCCATTTTTCTTGTTAAGGACAGATTTAGAAAATGAGTTTAGTCTCTTGGCTATTTTGGAGTCGTCATTAATTTGTGTTCTTCATTCCTTAGCAGGCTAGCAGTCTTGTGTCTCTCTCTCTTTTATTTTTTCTTGGTGGATTTGTGAAAGTCTCTCTTATTCCTGGGTTAACCCCTTTGTCTCTTGTGGTTGGCCTTGGTCCTGAGAGGCCTCTGTGCTTTCTGGATGGTCTTCTAGGTATTCTGGCCATTGTGATTGTCCTGGGTTTGAAGGGCATTAGGTCTCCAGAGGGGGTAAGACATGCACTGCTCCTGGCCAATCTCACCCCTAACTGCAGATGGGGGTCTCCCCAGGTGCACCTGGAAACCCATCTGAGGAGGCCAGGTCAGACCCAAAATACACCTGTGGAAAGGTTTGTCTCTCCCACTAATGTGCAAGCTCCTTGGGGGAAAAGACTAGGTTTCTTCAATGTTAAATGTGTGTTTGAAGAATGGATGACCAATGATGAATAAATGAATGAATGAATGAATGAATGAGTGGGAGAGTGGATGCAGGAGTGAGAACAACACGCACTTTGGAGTGGACAGACTAGGCTGTGAACCCTAATAACTTTGCCAGCTCTTTCACTTTCAAATCCTGGCCAAGGACTTGAGTCTCAGTATCCTTCTTAGAACACTGGGAAATAATTTCCACCTCACAGGGCTTTTTTTGAGGATTAAGAGAGTAAAATAGAGCACATACCTCAGTGGCTGCACATCGTAGGTGTATAGTAAATGATATGTCCCGCACCCTGGAAACTATTTCAGAAGTTCAGTCCTTGTTAAAAGCATTTGGAAGCCCAAGCTTCAAGCACTTGGACTTGAGGCTTCTCTGGGATTCTGACTCAGTACTTGGGGAGGCCAGAAGCTCAAGGGGCAAGGAGCTGGTTGGAGCCCTGTGCAGTCCCTGCAAGTCTTCCAGGAATGTGTCAAGGGACGTGCATCCTTGGCAGCTCATAGGAGGTGTTGGTGTGTTGTTATCATCAGGGTGGGAGCTTTATCAGTGTATTATTGTCTTCCTCAGTGAGAGAGCTGAGACAGCAGAAGTGGTGCTGACCTGGAGCCAGGCATGTGGGGAGATAACAGAGCCAGATCGCTCCTACGCATCCATTGCTGCCCACTTCAGCCTGAGTTCACTCCTTTTCTTGGACAGATGTTTCTCTTTGGTTCTGGTCATCTCTCCTTCTCAAAGTTTGCATCTGCATTTCTTTAATGTGGTTAAGCCTTTGGCTTTTTCCATGATTTTGAAGCCTTCGCCCAGGATAACTCTTATCCTACTTGCATCTGGTGAGGGCCAGTTTGTACAAGCAGAGGGGTGGAATTCTCTAGAGGGCCTGGGGGATAGGCACTCTTTAGGGCCACCTGTTTCTCTCTGTGACAGGGTGGACTTCTTGGAGGGGCTGCCTGTGTCATGTTGAGCTGAGTCCTTTACAGACAATCAAAGTTACCTGGGCTTGGGGTTAGGGGAGCTTATTTTAATTTAGCTCAGTTCATTTGACTTTCTGGAGTGATGAGGGCCCAGGCACACTCAGGCACCCTGCAATGGGCCTGTTGGGAACCTGAACTTAGAGCCCAAGCCCTGAAGATGCAGTGGTCTGATTCATCTGCTGACTCTCACACAGTGGCAATGGTCAGCGTGTTGCTATAAGCACGTAGAATTACTGTAGACCTTTTCTCTTTAGTAAACAGTTGATCTCCTCCTCTCTATACCCACTTCTCATTTATAAAATGGGTCCAATCCTGTTGCCCGCAGTTTCCCCCATAGGGTTATTGTGAGGACTGAGTGAGTAATGTTGGGAAAGGCCTTTGACAAGTGTGGAACCTGAGCCCCGACAGGATGTTCAGGGGGATGTTGTGCCCTGTGATGGATTCTCTGGGTTTGGACAATACTGCAACGTTGAGTCTCCTTGCCAACCTTCTGGGAGCTGGGTGCTCAAGAGCAGCTGCTGCTGTGGGGTGTGGCGAGGGATCTCACCAAAGCACGGGCTCCGCAAAGTCTTGACCAAAATGCTTTATGCTCTTGGGTTTGGCTGAAAGTGGAGACCGAAAATGCAACTCTGTCTGTTTGAAGATCAGGTTACAAAAATTTTGTAGAGAATGTTGCTGATGCAGATGAGGTCAACCACATCCTCCGAGACAAGCATCTCTCCTCCCTTGAGTGTGGCATTTTGCTCTTTAGCGTCCTACAGAGTCCACTCCCATGAATGCTTTAATTCTCTCCAGGAACTCCTTCTCTGCCCCAGGCAAGGGTGCAAGGTGAATTAAGTTTAGGTCTGTGGTTTCAGTGGGATAGTTTTGGGGTGGGAGAGGGAGACCAAGTGCAGAGACAGTTACTATGCAGTGGAGTGAGGACTCGGGGCTCCCTAGGAGCATTTAGCAAAGGCAGGTGATGCGTCTTTGGTGACGGGGAGGATGACAGCAGGGGAGGCTTCCTGGAGGATGACAGACAGTCTGAAACCTGAGGGGATGGTTATTGGTGAGGACTGTTCCAGGTAGAGGGAACTATGCTGTATGTCCAGAGGCTTGGCAGGGAAAGAGAAACTACGGTGTGTTTGTGGGACCACAGGCCTGTGGGACCCATTAAACCTGGAGTCAGGCTGACAGCGTGACTCCCACCACTCTGTCCTGTGGCCCCAGTGTACAAAAGGTTAGAATCTTTGTTTCTGGGTGCCCTGTCTTCCAGGCTGGTTCTGTAAACTGTGATGCCTCTGGCTGAGGCAGCAGAGCCATGCATATTAGAGCAGAAGAGGGGTTTAGGGCTGCAGAAGGGCCGGCCCCCTCCCTATGTGCCTCATTTTTTGCCACTGCAGGTGTCTGATGCCTCTGCCTCCTTCCAGAGGATGGTTCCTCACCAAGGGCCCCAGCCTTTCCTGCATACAAGTGTCATAAGAGCTACAGCATCCTATTAGGTCTACCTAGAGCAGCCGCTCTTAACCCTATTCTATGTTTGTTTTCTGTGCAAACTGCAAGGAGATTGTTTAAACATCTTAATTTCATTCTCTTAAATGTGCCTCTGTTGCTCTTTGCATATGAACTGTACTCTCTGCCTCAATCTACCAGGTGAGCGTGCAGCCCATGCAGAGATCTGGGTGGGACCAGCCTCAGGATGAACCCCAACTTCTCCCCTGCACCTCCTTCAAGGCTCTCTGCTTCAGCCACACTGTGCCGCCCTCATGCCCCCAATGTGCCATGCCCCTCTCCCTCAGGGCCTTTGCCTGTGCTGTGTCCTCAGCTTGGAAGATTCTCATTTAGCCCTCAGCTCACTTTAGTTAGTGCCTACTCCTCCTTTAGGTTCCAGCCCAGGGGGTCAATTGGGTAGATCCAAAGCCTAAAGACATCCAGTGAGATGGCCAAAGCCATGGGGCAATAGAAAGGAGGGTTCTGCCTTTTAGAAACTGTATTCATCCTTTTCTGATGCTTATAACAAAATACTTGAAACTGGGTAATGTATAAAGAAAAAGAAATTTATTACTTACAATTTCAGAGGCTGAGAAGTCCAAAGTCCAGGGAACACATCTGGTGAGGGTCTTGGTGGCGACAGTGCCCCAGGGATCTCACATGGTGGAGCAGAGAGAGACTATTCATGTGCTCTTCTTTTAAAGCCCTCAGAATCACACCCATGGCCACTATTCACTATGCCATGGTCCTATAATCTAATCACCTCTTCAAGGCCCCACTTTGCAATTACCATAATAGGATTTCCTCAACAGTTGCAGTGGGGATTTAAGCTTCAATGAGGTTGGGGGGGGGCATCCATCTACAGCAGAGACTGAACAACCTCCTCTGCTGCTTGTTGAGCCTGATTCCATACCGTGTTGGTGCCTTTCAGAACCAGGTGCCCCCAGCAGTGCCTGTTCCATAGGACAATCAAGGGGGATGACCTCACCATCCACCCAGTCCACACTCACCCCAATGTTTTCTTCCTAGAATTAAAGGGAACGTTGGTCCTGTTGTCCTTTCCTACACCTGGTGATGCCAAGCTATGCCCTGGTGGTGAGCAGTTTACCCCCTCCAGGATGCAGTGGGGCTACCCCGTCATGTGCCAGCTCTCCATCTGCAGCTTAGGAACCTCTGTCGATTCCAGGAAGGGTGGTGTTTGCAAAGAGCTACCGTGTGCTCCTTATTTATTGTGCAGAAAAGAAAACAAATTAAGCCCTTGTAATTATATAGCCAGACATGTTCTTAAATAAAGCTTAAGCAGTCGGAACTCCATTTAGAATATTAATAACTGCATTCCCCAGGCCTGATCCCCAGCAGCTTTCTCTTTCTTCTCTTCTCTTCTCCTCTCATTCGTCTTTATTCCTCTGCTCTTTGTCTCCCTCATTGGTTCAGACCTTTGCTTGGCCCTCAGCAACCTCTGGAAAACATTATTGGCTGTGACCAGACAGGCTGGAGATTCCACGTTTTACTTTTCAAAGATCATCAATGGCATTTGTTAAGTGATTTCATGGGCATGGGGCTGTGCTAGGATTTTCTTGTCCTAAATCCACCTTTATTTTGTTTAATTATCAAGAAGAGGCTTACTGTTGGGTTTAGGACACAAGTATTGGAGTCAATCAGAACTGGGCTCCATCCCATCTATTCCCAGCTTGACTGCCGACCAGCTGGGGGACTTTGGTCAAGTCATCTAAGTTCTTTAGCGGGTTCTTTCCTCTTGTGATAAAATCATCTCCCTCATTGGCTTGTTTTGAGACTTGGATGAGATAATGCATTTGAAGTCCTAGCACATAACAAGTTCCTTACAAACATCAGGGCTTTCCTGTTCTATAGCTCTAGATCATACCTTGTACTATAATTTTATGGAGTTTCTTATTTCTGTTATTCTGGATTCACACTTTCATTGATATGCCTAGAACATGCTGGGCACCTATTAGGTCTCCCTAAGCACCTGCTCGATGAATGGGTGTGTCTGTTTGGGGTTCTGCAGGGGGACATAGAGTGGGAGCAGTCTGTAACACTGTGTGGTATGCTGTTCTGAGGGTCCCACCGACATGTTTCCTTTTGTGACTAATGACCGTTCCCTGAACTATCATAACCAACATGGCTATAGTGCTTTATAAACCACATTTCAAAAGTACCATCTCATTTAATATGCAGTATTAAGTTGAAATGGCAATTACTATCATCTGTATTTTATTGGTGAGGAATCTGAGCAAATGAATTGCCCAAGGCCACATAGTTAGACCTAGTGGAGTATGAGCTGGGACCCAGGTCTCAGACTCTAAGTTCTGTGTCTTTTCTGCTACACTGGGCTGTTTCCTAAGCCACTGACATCACCTGGGAGGAGACTCATTTGGTTTATGGACCTCAGAGTCTTGATGCTTCTTCAAGACTTACCATGGGTCAATTATCACCTTGCTGTTTCTTTCAGTTTTGTTTCCTGTAACATGGAGAACTATATTGCCACACTGGTTTTTCTGATGATGTTATGGTAGTAGGTTTATTGACAGGAACTAACTCAAAAGTGTTTGAAAATATTAAAAGATTGTAAAGTGCAAAATTATATTAGGTGATTGTATGGATAATATAATGATGGGAGTGTTACATACAGGTAACAGGTGATTTAGAAATGTCTCCCTGTGGACAGAATTTTGACTTGGGGTGAGGAAGAAATGGAGGTAGTAAGGCAGGACTCGGGCCAGGTGGTGTTGGAATGTTCAGTCCAGTTGGGAAGATAATATTAGCTTTCTTAGGCCAGTGATGGCATGTGCTAACATCTGCTGGTTGGTGCTGACTGTACCAGGCAGAGAGATTCTTTTATTCTGGGGATTCTGGGGAAGGACTCAGGAAAGACATGGATCTTAAATTTATCCTTGAAGGAATATTTGCAGTATTACATAGGAAGGAGAAAACTCAGGGATTGTGTGTGTGTGCACATACTCACAGGCAAGCAAGGAACAAACCAAAGGGAAAAAGAGAAAGAAGTAGTATTTATTTTATTGAGCTCTGTGCTAGGTGCTCTTACAACCGTAACCATGTTCGAATAACTGATGTTCTTCCTGTTTTATAAACGATGACTCTGGGGCTCAGAGAGGTTATGTAACTTGCCCAAGGTCACAGAGCTAGTAAAGACATGGACAAATATCCATTAATGTTTGATCCAGAGCTCGTGTTCTTTCTATTCTAACTGATGCAAAGGCCAGTTCACCTCTCTAAGGGTGGTCAGGAGCCTAAAGTTCCCCAAAAAACATTGAAAAATTGTTTCTTTTTGGCAGGGAAACTAGTATCTCACGACCACTATTTTTGCGTACCCAACTCAGCCTCCATGACCCACCTCTCTGGGGATTCAGCACCATGGCCAGAGCCCAGGGAGCCCTTTTTTTGCCTCCTGGGCACAAGGAGCTGTGAACAGGTCTCCACAGAGAGGCTCCCAGGTCCTGGCCTCCCGCTTTTCTTTGGTCTAGCATCATCACAGCTGCTGGGGCCTGGCCTGTGTCCTTAAGCAAGCACCACTCCATGGCACGTGCAAAGATTTGAGCACTTGTGGTGGACAGGTGGCCTGAACTGTTTTCTATCCTGCCTGGTGGGATCCAGACCTAGATGTAAGCAGAGGAGGGAGTGCTGCTCCCACCCCTGCTCCCCTGGGCCCAATCCAGAGTGGAGGAGGATTGTGATTTATGACTCTGTTTGCCCTGAATTGGGGAATTGTCCCGGACCATGGGATCCCAAAAGGTACTGAGCTGGAATGAGGCTCTTTCTCCTAGGGCAGAGCTCCCAGGGTCAAGCCTATTCTGTTTCTGTTGAATGGGGCCCAGAACAAGTGGATTTGTCATGTGCTTTCTCACATGAATAGGCAGAGTGGGCCAAACTGTGGCAGAAGCAGCAGAACTAGCCAGGTTATGATGCTGGTGGATCTGTTCCTCATGATGATGTGCCTTCTTCATTCTTGCAAGGTTTTCATCTACATGGTACAACACAAAGTTCCCAAGGGGAGATCAAGATAACTTCTGGCTTGTGCACATGTGCCTGTGTACACACACAACACACACACACACATGTGCACACTGCAGTGGTAAGTTAAGGGTGTGGATTTTGTAATTACACACAATGGACTGAGGCCTTAAACATTAGCAGCTTTGTGACCTTGAACTAGCTTCATGACCTGTAAACCATGAACTCCTTTTCTGTCAAATGAAAACAAATTGTCATCATAATAAAATGTTGTTGGGAAGATCCAATTGACTAATATGTTTAAAGCCTATAGCGATTAGCTTCTAACAAGCATTCAATAAACGTTACCTATCATTTCGATTTCCCAGAAAATTATTTCTGTATCCTAATTTTCTTTCATTTACTCACACGATTATTGTTAATGACTATGGAAAAGTCACCATAGCAGGGAAAAATGATTAGCAAGTTAATTAATTGTTTGCACTTATGTTCAAAGCTCAAGGTTCTAAATTAAAGTTGTGGTCAGCCATAGTAGTGCTGGTATAAGAAAAAATTAGTTGAGTTTGGCATCGTGTTCAGTGCAAGACTTGTGAAAATCAAACCATTCAGTGAAATTTATCTGCATGCTTTTTTTTAATGGTGATTGTAATCAAGGGGCAAACTTGCTTTGTGCAAAGAATTATAGGTAGCAGAAACAGTCCAAAAATCCTTATGTTGATGGTCACCCTGGCACTGCCAGCCTTTGGCCAGGCCATGCACCTATTTGCTCTTTTACTCTCTTCTTCCTCTCATTTCTCTAAGTCCCAATTCAAAGTGCCTTGTCTCCATGGACAAATGTTCTCCCAAACTCAGTTTATATTCAGTCCTCAGACAACCTGGAGGAAGGTGGAGAAAGAGCTCCTTGAGTATCTACATGGAATCAAGTGGGATAGGGTTGGCTCTAGGTTCCAGATATTCAATATGAGATAAGAGTTCTTACCTTATCACTTCCCTGTGTAAGTCCACGTGGACACTGCCCGGTCTCTGCAGGAGGGAGACCATGAGGAATAGGAATGAACACTGCTTTTCTCAAACATTTTGCAGAATTGGGCAACAGAGGCCAAAAGACTGTGCATGGTATAAATTACAGAAAACAATGGTGTAATGACATTGTTTGGTGAATAAATTAAAGCCCTGAGTCATGAGGCCAATAACAGAGAGAGCAGAGAGGTGTAATTAAAAAGAGAAAAGAGATGTTTTCAGCTGACACTGAGAGTGAGACAGAGATGGGGGTTGGTGGAGAGGGCAGCAGGCCCCTTCCCATGGCTCCAGCTTAGAAGAGAGGTCATGGCTGTCATAGGCAATCACGGGAGGTGAGAAAGGAGGCCAGTGCTTGTGAAACCAAGGAGGAGAGAGTGATGATTGGGAGAATTTTAGTGGATACAAAGTCACACAGGATTTGGAAGTAAGGACAGCTGTCAGATCTTGACCTCTGCAGCATTTGAGAATAAGCTGGGATGAGAGAGTTTTTTTTTTTTTGTCTTTTTCCGTGTCTGGCAATGGATCGCAACCCTCAGTGTTGCCCCCGTACCGGACCGGGGACCGGCAACGGGATCGCAACCCTCGGTGTTGCCCCCGTGCCTCGCTCAGCCAGTGAGCGGGAACTGGTCTGTATGTGGGATCCGAACCCTCGGGCGGGAGCGCCGCCACGCTTCCCAAGCAGCGCACTATCCAGTGCGCCACCGGGCTGGCCCCATGGGTGAGAGAGTTTTTGAGAAGACAGATGAGATCCTGGGGAATAAGGAGTGAGATCAGGGGCGAGGCTGGGTCTCATTGAAGTCCCAGGGTTCTGAGGATTGTTCCCCAGGGTATCTTGTATCTGCAGCTGGTCTTTCTTGCAAATGCCCTCTGACCTGCCCTTTCTCAGGGTCAGAAGTAACTCAAGGCATTCTAGGACAAGGGCACCTGTTGTGGGCCAGCTCACATGGGTGGATATGGGGATTATGACCAGTCTGGCTGCAGGACCAGGGACAGCAAGGGGTCAAAACCTTGGGGAAAATTCAAATTCGGAGCCATAAGCAATCCTTTTCAGACAAGACTCCTTCCCTGGATTCTTCTGGAGACATAGTAAATGAACAAATTTCCATGGAAACACATGTCTTGTCCCACCCACTCCCTCTCCAACCCCCATGTACCCAGTGCCTAGCATTTCCCAGCATGGAATAGGTATCAAATTAGTATGTGTTGAATGACTGAGTGAGTGATTACTTTTCCATACAGAGAAAGTAGAGAAAGTGGGTTGATGTTACAACTTATTTTGTTTAGAGAATTTGCTTGTCTCTTTTGTTCACTCTGTAAACCAACACCTGGAAGATAGAAGAGTGTATGTCACATATTGGAATTCAATAAATGGGTGATCATATAATATATTGTCCAAACTGGGACACTTTTGAGAGTGGGGAACTAACCAGATGGGATTCCAGGACAGTAGATGTGAACTGGGACTTGGGCAAACCAGGATGTGTGGTCACTTGTCATCAGTACTTAATTGAATGACTTAATCTTGCTTTCTTGGAGCTATCTAAAGAAGAATGAAGATTCTGCTTCCTTCTAGCTAAATTACTTCCCTTTATGCTTGCGCTTATTCAACGAACATTTAGTAAGCACCTACTAAGTACTAGATATTTTGCTAGGCATCAAGGATACAGATAAGGAAAGAGAAAAGCTGTATTTTTACTCTTAGGATGCTTTCTGGATAATAGGAAGCTAGATTTTGAGGGATAAATTATTTGATAGTGTGACAAATGCTAAAATAAAGGGATGGTTAAAGTGCTCTGGGAGCATGTGTGTGGGGAAACCAGCAGTCCGGAGGTGGCAGTCAGGGGGGCTTCTCAGAGGAGGGATAGACCAGGGAGTCATGAGAGATGACTAAGAATTGGCCAGGCATTTTTTGGAGGAGCCAGAATGTCAAAGAAGGCTGTCCAGGGCAGGGGGCTCATTCCAGCTCAACTCAAAAACACCACATTGCTGGATGCTGGGAATAGAATTGTGACTAAGACAGATGGACCCTTGACCTCACAGATCACATGGACTACTTGCTCTCAGTTATAATATCATATAATCTATGATGGGAGAATTATTGTGTGAGATGGGAGCCTGGAGGAGGGGCATCTACCTGACATGGGGTGGTGTCGCTGCTAGGTGCTGATCCTAGCACCTAGGGAGAAAGAGTAGGTAGGGAGAGAGCCTCCCAGCTGCCCCAGTGGACTGTGAAGGGAGGCCTGGCATGCCCCTTTCAGGGTCACTCTTCTGTTCGGTGGTGTGGGGTGCCTCTTGCCCTTTGCTGCTATTGTTGCCTGGGCACATGGTGTTACCACAGTGCTGGACCAAGGCAGCAAATGCTCATGTGCAGAGGTGAGAGGTCCAGAGGTCCAGAAGTCTCAGGAGGAGGAGGGAGAGGCTGGATGGGAGGTGGTGGTTGCTGGAAAAAGAGACAGGAAGCTGGAGAAGGACTAGGAAGCTGGGGCTTTGCTCAGATAAGGCCCATCTGCCTCCCCATCCAGAGCTTTCGAATGTAATATTAAAATGTTCCTCATTATTTTCCTTGGATGAGTTTGCTGTCCTGATGATATTAATTATTCTTAAAGGTCAACAGCACTCTTTCGAATCCCCTTCTGTTCTATCATGTAATCAGTTAATTAATTGGAAACCCTTTAGCAGCATCTGCCGAGTGCGTTGTCTGGTGCAAGTTTTCTTGTTTTGTTGCTCCTGCAGTGACGGTTCCCTCCATGTGCCTGTTTTCTTCCAAGGATTTGGAGACTTGAGTGTGGCTCCGTCCTCCTCCTCCTGTGCTGGCTGATCCCCTCTTTGTTCACAGTTGGCTTTGGAGGTGTTATCTCATTGGCTTTCTTCTTCATGAGTCTTATTGGTAATATTAGTCCATTTCCATTGAGTGCCTACCATATGACAGCCACTGTGGGGGACATCTGTATGTATTGTTTTATTGGATTCTCACCACCCAATGCTGTGGAGATTTTGCTGTGATTTCAGAGGAGAGAAGAGAGTGAGGCTCAGTGTGGTGAAGTGAGCTGTGCAAGAATTACATAGCTAGAAAGTGGCTGAGCAAGGATGAAATCTCCTGGAAGCCTCTGTCCTTGTTTGTTGTGGTGCTGGTGCTTCAGAGTGTCTGGGAGAGGAGACTTGGGTTATGTTGTTAGGATGTTATTTAGAATTCTTAGTCCCAGGTGCTGCTGGTTCGTTATGAGAATGAACATTTGATATGAAGCCGGGGCTCTGTCTTCCCCCGTCTTTCTTTTTTGTGCTTCCGTTTTGCTCACTGTCTCTAAAAGCTGATGTAGGCACAGGGAATTCCTCAGCAGCTTGAGGGCAGAGCAGAAGTGGGAACTATGCTTGAAGGTAAGAATCCTTCCCCACCTCCTGGATATGTCCAGCCCCTCAATGTGATGCAGTCACACTAAAAGACCAGCCTCTGCTAGACTCATGAAAAGTTCAGTGTGTTTGTTCAGGCTGGGGTCTCCAGCTCACACTTGATGCTCCAACCCTGGTGTGTCATCCTGTAATGACC